>NW_021345755.1:0-281 GCF_001605985.2 Dendrobium catenatum | reverse complement strand
CCTCACTGGTTGGCCTAGGGGCAGAAGGTCAGAATCATGACGAAAATTTAGCAAACAACAAATTTTGGAGGTAAAACCTCTCTCTCTTTTTTTTTTTATGTTTATTTTATCTTAGATGTTGGCCACACTCACCCATGGAACAAATGGGTAGAGGGACCAATGGAAGAAATGATAGTTAAAACTATCGATGTGGCAAAAATTCGTCACTATTAGAGATGGAGAGAGAGAATGGTCTCACCGGGCATGCCATTTTTTGTTGGTGGAATTTTGAAAACAGAGTT
>NW_021345754.1:0-231 GCF_001605985.2 Dendrobium catenatum | reverse complement strand
TCAGAAGCTTTTTAAAAAGGAAGCAGAAGAGACGCCATCAATGGAACAGAGGTAAGTTTAACAGAAATGACAAGGTTTCTAAAGAAGTAATTTGTTATGAATGCAGGAAACCAGGTCATATCAAGACTGATTGCCCAAAACTCAAAGCCACACCTAAAAAGGAGAAGGTAGAGGAGAAACCAATGGTAAAGAAGTGCAAGAAGAAATTTCAAAGAGCTTTCTGGGCGGACT
>NW_021345753.1:0-290 GCF_001605985.2 Dendrobium catenatum | reverse complement strand
TGGACCTATATATCCCAACTCAAAATTAACTTTCACATCACTTGACAATTACACAAATTACATTTATTTGAAAATAAAATCTAGACTCACCTGCAAGGTTATCCTAAGAAGTTAATAAATGAAAAACAATTATTCCCAAGCAGTTATATTTGTACAAAAAAATAAGTAAACACACTAGCCACGCTCCTTTTATTTGGGGGCTTTACCAGCTAAAGCACCTGTGCAAGCATTTATAGCACTTAATATATTTTTTTATTGATTTAGCCGCCTTTTATTGCCCTGCATGAGCG
>NW_021345752.1:243973-256066 GCF_001605985.2 Dendrobium catenatum | reverse complement strand
CATGAAAAGGAAGCTCAAGATCCTTTGTTGTTTCCTAGTGGCCCAATTACAAAACTCAGAGTTAAATGTTTCAAGGAAGCACTAAATGTGTGAATCGAAGAAAAATGAGTTAATCCTAAAAAGAGAAAGATGGACTCAAATAGTTAAAAGTCTAGTCCATGTCATCAAAATAATTTTGGTGGTTAATCTATATGGACTTTCATAACTAGTAAGGAGGCAATTAAAGAGGCTCATTAATAAGTATGTATTTGCTAAGTTTCTAGAATATTAAATGGGAAATAGACTTGGCAATGACAAACCATATGTGGGAACTTATTTTGTAGTTTAGGAAGTTTAAATACATTGAATCTTGTCACTTACTATGAATCTACTTACTTCGTTATTTTAAAAATGTGTGGACTTTTATTTTTGTTAGTGTTTATGTTGTTTTAAAGATATATTAATATGTTTACTTATCTTCGAGGGTTATTCCAAGTATAGATTTGCCTTATTACAAATTTTATAGGTATTTTTAGAAAAATACATTCTTGTGAGATTTTTTGTTCTTCTAGATTCCTAAAAGGATAATGGATTGTACCTTTGAATGCCCATATTAATGATACCATTATTTATCATATCTTCTATTAGATTGGAGCTCTTACATGTAGACTATCAAAAGCCTCTTCCAACCATTTTCTTCCGTAATATGGGTATCGACATATATTAGGACAAAATTTTCTAGGTTCTCACTAGTAGGGAGGACATTTAAACTCCTGTCTACAAGTTTTTGCTAAAAATTTTTTATTTTGAGGATGATTCGCATTTGAAAAAATATTTTCAGTGACAGATTTTCTCAGTCTTAGTTGCAGATTTTTTTCTTTGACAGCCTTCAATAATTTATAGATCTTGGAAGAGGTAGATTCTTCCATCTTGGCGGTAGTGGTTGATGACGTGAAGTCTCCCAAAAAGACTTATTTAATTGACCCTTGCCATCATCTCTCATTACCCACTTCAATGGTTCAAAACTATAATTGTTGCGACCCATGACCCCGAGTTTGAGATTTTGATGATGACAAATAATGTCGCCTAAACTACTATTCATTTAATATCATTTATTGTTTGTTATTGTCCGTGAGTACTAACATTTCAGGAAGATCACAAGCTACTCAGGACAACAGGAAAACTCAAGACTGGTTAGATTAAGAGTATGAGTCTGACAATGTAATTTGTTATTTATTTTATTTTTTATTTTTCTTGAATCTGGCCACAAACTGCATGTAAGTCTGAGCAACCATGCACACACACAGGGGGAGAGGGTTTTAAAAGAAAAAAATATAGTTTTTCTCTCTTTTTTTTTGAGGGAATGCATTTAGCAAAATTTTAATGAAAAATAAAGGTATAAAAGAAACTAAGTGATTGTTTTACAATCACAGTCCTCCTTGAGTAACAAGTAAAATCTAGGAGGAACATTATTACAATTGAGATTATCCCAAAAGAAGTCTAAGGAGCAAGCATAATTAGCACAAAAATCTGCTAATTTATTATTGTTTCTATTGACATAATTTAAGAGAACCTGATTGAATTCTGAAATAAAGGAGAAGTCCAAATTGCCAAGATCCTCTTCAAATCCTGCTTGCTTATTATAGATTTTATTGAAGAAATCTATAATATTTTTATTGTCACCTTCTATAATGATTCCTTTGTAATCATATCTCTCTTGAAGCATAAAATCCTTTATTGATAAGATGGCATTCATTTCCATTTATGCTGGGTCCCAATGCTTTTGTTTAATGCCAAATGCACAAAAAAAGTATTCCTTTATGATCACGGAGAACACCACCTATTCTAGGCTTCCAGCATCATAGTTACTTCTAACATAGGCATCTATATTCAATTTAACCCATTTGGTTGGAGGAGGAAACCGATGGCTTAACAGCTGTGAAAGCTAGTTAGTTCCCAGTAAACCAATGGCTTAATATATTTTCTTTCTCTGGTGATCGTAATGTACGAATTCATTTTGTACTGTACGATCTGAGCTTGTAAAACAATATATGTGAATAGATCGTACCATACGAATACCATCGTACTGTACGATGTGTTCCAAATCCAAAACCCTAATCGTCAAATTAGCTTAAGTAAGTTATTCTCATCCATTATACTGTACGAAGGACTTCGTACTGTACGATTTATTTTAAATACTTACTTAAATTACCCCATGATTAGTGGAAAAAATCAAGGCTTAATTACTAATTGAAAATCATACTGTACGAACACATTCACACCATACGATTAACAAAGACAAATTCTGATCGTCTTTGATATCAACCTGGATGATCCATCATTTTTGTCGCATCGTACTGTACGATGTCTATCGTACCATATGATGAATAGAGATGATAATTGATCGTCTCGGAATTCAACCTGGACGATGCCTTGATTTTGGCCATTCATACTATACGATGTATATCGTACAATACGATGAACAGAGACGACATTTGATCGTCTCGGCTATTGTCCTGTACGAGCAGTAGTGTTGAGGATCATATCGTGCAATTTATTATCATACTGTATGATTATATTTTGAATTGTTCGTACACCTTCATACCAGGATGAAGCCTGTTTATACATGTCGTACTGTACGAAGTGAAATCGTACTATACGATTATAACAGCTAGTTTGAAAATTTCAGGGATTTTTTAGCCCATTTTATGTATCAAAATTAGTAATCTTTTTGAGAGAGAGATAGAAAATGAGGAAACATGATTAGAGAGGGAATCCATGGGAGATAGCTCTTGAGAAGTTTTAGGGTTTGAGAGAGGAAGGAGAAGGTGAGCTTGGTGAGGGAGAAGAGGTGTGAGGGAGATCACAAAGTTGATCCGTTCTTGCTGCATCTTGCTCCACCTGTGGCCCGGGAAGAACTTGTGAGAGGATCTCTGAGGAGGAGACTCTTCTACATCCGTGACCTCGAAGGTACTCTGCCTTATCAAGGAGGGAGAAAAACGAGAAGGTACTGTGCCGTCACTAGGAGGGTGAAAACAGCGCTTGGCACTCTGCCACGCCGAGTTGGTGAAAGGAAGTATTGTAAGGGATTCTCCGCCTTGCTGAGGGGGACAAAAGGAGAGCTATAGTTTGTAGTGAAATTCCCAGAGCGGAGGACTCCGGGGAGTGGACTTAGGTCATGGTTTGACCGAACTACTATAAAATTTTGATGTACTTTTTCCTTATCGCTATTTACTTTGGATTGCACTTAATTTTTAAAATATTTACTTGGTTAATTTTGTGGAAGAAAAGGATTCTATTGTTGCACGTTAAGTTCAATTGGTTTGCCTTCGTAGTAGTTTAAATTTTCATGTTAAAAATTTAAGAACAAAAAAAAAAATTAGAACTCCTGCTTACGTTTTAATTATTGCTACAAAGTTTTCACAATTCACCCCCTTCTTATTGATTTAGTTATTTCAATAGGTAGCAGAGCCTGTTTTCAAAAATAGTGTTTTAGAAAACCTTGAAAAAATGATCTTGTGGCATTTTGGAAATCGTAAAATCGCGGAGGGTTATTCAATAATCCATCCACCTCTTTTTGATAACATCCCGTTTGATTTCTAGAAATTTAGAATGTTTGTCTTTTTGCAATCTATTGATTACCGCAAGTGGATGTTAGTACATGGTGTAATATTACACCTTTTAAAACTGTGAATGGAGTGAAAACTCTTGTACCTTTTAATGATTGGAGCAATGAGGATAGGGATTTAGCCCAATTGAATGCTAAGTGTTTAAATTGCTTTTTCTGTGCATTAAAGTCTAAGTATTATAAGAGAGTTTTTACCTGTGCTACTGGTAAGGAGATTTGGGAGAGACTTTGCACTACATACGAAGGAACAAGTGAAGTAAAACAGTCTAGGCTCAACATTCTATTGCATGAT
Source organism: Dendrobium catenatum (assembly GCF_001605985.2). Classification (NCBI taxonomy): domain Eukaryota; kingdom Viridiplantae; phylum Streptophyta; class Magnoliopsida; order Asparagales; family Orchidaceae; genus Dendrobium; species Dendrobium catenatum. Next base: position 252,167 of record NW_021345752.1, on the reverse strand, counting down.
TATGAACTCTTCCGTATGAAACCTAGCAAAATAATATCTGACATGTACACTAGGTTCACCCAAATTATAACATCCTTGCATGCATTAGGTAGAGAGATTTCAAATTCTGAGAAAGTTAATAAAATTCTAAGATGTTTATCTAGTTCTTTCGATGCTAAGATAACTGTTATCATTGAATCTAAAGACCTTAACGTTTATTCTATTGATAATCTCCTTGGGTCACTCATTGCATACGAGCAAGGAGTGAGTCAAAGACAAAGTGATGCATGTGAAAAGAAGAAGGAGCGAACGGTGGCATTAAAAGCAAACAATTCAGAAAGCGACAACTCTACAGGGGAGGAAGAAGATGATATAGCCCCGATGACCCGACAGTTTAAGAACTTCTTAAAGAGAAAATAAAGGCGACATTAGAACGGATGGAACAAAGGTAAATGCTCTAAGTTTAATAATGTTTCATCTAACACAATCTATTTTGAGTGCAGGAAGCCAGGTCACCTTTGAGCTGATTGCCCCAACTTAAAGAGCCAACCTGCTAAGGAAAAGACCAAGGACAAAGCCAAGTATAAGAAAGGAAAAATGAAGACACAAAAAGATTTTTGGGTCATCTCTGCCTCAGAATCATCAAAAGAAGAAGCAGAGGAGGAGGTAATAAATTTATGTCTAATGGCTAATGATAATCTTGATCAATCAGATCAAGATGAGGTATGTCAACTTTTATATGAAGATTTATTACTCATTTCTAAAAAAAATCATGACTCGTATAGGAAATTGAAAAAGATGCATGCTAGTCTTAATATTGAATTTAGTAGTTTACAAATTGGGCAAGCTAACTTAGTCAAAGAAAATTCTGATTTAGATAGATGTCATATGCTACTTCTTAATAAGTATGATGCATTAAATAAGAAGCATATTGAACTAACTTAAATGCATGAAACCATGAAAACCACTCATGTTGAACTAGAAGAGGCTTTTCATAGACTAGACAAACTTGCACTGGAAGTAGATCATAGTGAGCATTTGTTAAAAATAGAAGTTCATGGATTGTCATATTAAAACGATACATTTAAAGAAAAAAATCAAAGAACTAGAAAAAGAAATTGCATCACTCACATTAACCCAACCTAGTCAACCCCCAACGCAGCATGCACATAAGTTAGTGAATCCATTTCCTCGTGTTAGGTGCTTCTTTTGTGGCATGCTAAGTCTCATATCCCGCACTTGCACAATTCACCGTAGGACCAATTAGGATGGAGAACTAAAGTGATGCATCACAGCATACATCTCATTTATGCAAGCAAAAGGAGGAACCCAAACTCACTTGGGTTCCCAAATCTAATCCTTGATTGAAATTGTAGGGATGCTCTCACAACAGACCTAGTGAGAGCATGTGGTACCTGGATAGTGGCTGCTCGCGATACATGATTGGAGATACGAAGAAGTTCATTCTACTGGAGACCAGAATTGGAGGCAAAAAAAATAATGGGAGACAACACTACTAGGAAAGTGATAGGCTCAGATACTATTGGTAATGCAAAGAATTTTTTAATTGAAAATATCTTATTAGTTAATGGTTTAAAGCATAATTTACTTAGCATTAGTCAATTGTGTGACAAAGGATTTGATAATAAATTTCTGTCTGACAAATGCCTGATTAGTTTAAATGATAAACTAGTTTTAGAAGGAAAATGAATAAACAATGTTTACATGTTAGACCTTGATTGCATTGATAGTTTAAATTCATTTTATTTGAAAACAATTGTTGATGACTCTTGCCTATGGCATAGAAGACTATGCCATGCTAGTATGAAAACACTTAGAAACATCACTAAAAAAAAATCTAGTTAGAGGCGTATCTAAGTTAGACTTTACTAAGGGTCACTTATGTGATGCTTGCCAACTAGGAAAACAAGTCAAATCATCTTTTCATTCAATTAGAGATGTGATCACCTTTAGGCCATTAGAAATCCTACACATGGACTTATTTATACCCGTTAGTACAGCCAGCCTAGGTGGAAAAAATTATGAATTTGTGATTGTAGATGACTTAACTAGGTTCACTTGGGTAAGATTCTTAGCACATAAGAATGAGTCTTTTGAGGAATTTAAGGTATTCTCCACATTGATTCAACAAAAATTAGGTTGTGAAATCTCAATAATCCATAGTGATCTTGGTGGAGAGTTTCAAAACGATAGATTTGAATCATTCTGTTAAGAGATAAGAATAGATTTCTCAGCCCCTAGAACACATCAACAAAATGGTATAGTAGAAAGGAAGAATAGAACTTTGGTAGAAGCTAATAGGGCAATGTTAGCGGAGTACACCCTTCCTAGATACTTTTAGGTAGAAGTAGTCAACACAGCGTGTTATGTTTTAAGCAGGGTAAACATTAGATCTAAGCTGAATAAAACTCCTTATGAACTCCTTAATGGTAGGACACCAAATCTTTCACACTTAAATGTCTTTGGGTGTAAGTGCTTCATCTTGAATAATGATAAACAACCCTTAGGAAAATTTGATCCCAAGTCTGATGAGGGTGTCCTCTTAGGTTATTCATCTGTAGTTAAGGCCTATAGAATCTTTAATAAGAGAACCCTAACAGTAGAAGAGTTGACACATGTAGTATTTGATGAATTAGATAAGCCCTCTGAATTTAAAATTGAAGATGATAAAATAGAGGCAATTCAAGGAGTAGAGACTATGATCATAGAAGAAAGGGTAAAACCTCAGAAAGATTTGCTTAGAGAATGGAAATATTCTTCTAGTCGTCCTAAAGATTTAATTTTAGGAGACTCTTCAGAAGGTGTAAGAACTAGGCATGGACTTAGGAAAGAGGTTAGTCATTCAGCATTCTAGAACCTATAAGTATAGATCAAGCCTTAGGAGATGAATTCTGGATTCTAGCAATGAAAGAAATATTGCGGATCAATGGTTTATGATTTTGATGATAGCAAACATTTTTATTTCTCTACGTCTGCCTTATGTACTGACATTTCAGGTTCACACGATCGGACTGCAATTTAGAACCAGCTGAAGATTGGGTAGACTATGTCTGAGTCAGTTTATACCATTTTTTTTCTTGAGTCTATTATATTTATTGTGGCTCCTGATGCTTCGAAACGTATAAGAGTTTTTGACTGTTCCCTAGAGTTCTCCTGATGCTTCAGAATGTATAAGAGTTTCTGACTGTTCCCTAGAGTTTACTATTTTTGGTAACATCATCCTGGATGATATTTATATCGGCCGGGACGATCTGTTCAAAAATAGAAACCCTAATTAGGGCATCCTTATTAAAGTAGCCGTCATTATGCAAAACACATCGTCCTGGATAATTTTGTATCGGTCAGGATGATAGGCACAATTCAGAAAGAATCTGCCGCCAAATCTATTTAGAAAATTCTTATTTTTGGATATCGGCCTGGTAGATTAGCCTGGACTATAAAATATCGGCCAGGATGATCCAGGACAATTTTTCCAAAATTTCTCTGGCAATTTTGAAAAATAATTAATGGTGATTTTGTCTGAGCCGATCGCAAGATTGTCCGGGCCGATTAGACATCGTCCAGCTTCATTTCAGGGCGATATTCAGGATAATTTTTCTCATATTTAAACTAATCGGCCAGGATGATATATCTATCATCCTGGATGATAAAGTCAGCAACTTGCATTAATGAGCTCATTTTTAGCTCTTCTATTTAAGCTACGAGAAGACACTTTGTAAGTGTCTTTGACAGCCATTGTAGCTTCGTTCTTGTGGGGGAAACTTGAAGAGAAAGCTTGAAAGGGAATGAGGAATGGGTGAAGTCTGAGAGAGGGAGAAGATCCTGTAAGGGGGGACTCAAGGGAGTGTGGAGGGGGATTCCACGCGGTTGCTCCGGTAGGCTTGCACCTTAATACAGTCGAATTCAAGGCTTGTCCCGAGGGAAGTTTACCAAAAAAGAAGACCTCTTTGGTGTCAAAGGACCCGGTGACTCTGCCACACCGGGGAAGGTGGAAGTGATTTTGTAAGGGCTTCTCCGCCTAGCTGTTGGGGATAAAGGAGAGACACTTATTTTAGTGCAATACTTGGAGGGTGCCTCCAAGGAGTGGACGTAGGTCAAGGTTTGGCCGAACCACAATAAATCCAGTGTGTTCTTTCTTATTATTTACTTCAGCATTTCATTTTCGCATTTGTTTTATTTGTGGTGATTTTGGTTTGTATTTTGCTTAAAATTTCTTCTTTACCAATTCACCACTCTCTTTATTTAGCCTTGGGCCAATTCTATAGGGCTTAACATCTCTAATGAACTTTCAAGTGGTATCAGAGCACTTTCTAGTGCCATCTGAGCACTTTCAAGAATAGCTGAACCAATTCACCAGGAATGATGTTTGGGAGTTAGTCAAGAGACCTAAAGAACAAAGTATTGTTGGAACAAAATGTGTATTCAAAAATAAGGTGAATGATTTAGGTACAATAATATGAAATAAAGCCACATTAGTAGCTAAGGGGTATAACCAGATTGAGGGAATAGACTTTGAAGAAACCTTTACCCCTGTTGCTAAACTAGAAGCTATAAAAGTGCTCTTAGCTTTTGCTTGTTTCAAGAACTTCAAACTATATCAAATGGATGTAAATAGTGTTTTTTTAAACAGGGTAATTAAGGAAGATGTCTATGTTGAGCAACCCCTCGGATTTGAAAGTTCATAATTTCCAAACCATTTATTCCAATTAGAAAATGCACTTTATGGATTAAAGAAAGCACCTAGAGCATGGTACGAAGGACTTATATCATTCCTATTGGATAAAGGATTTGAAATGGGTAGTGTAGATACTACACTCTTTTTATAAAAGATCAAAAATGAAATTCTCATTGTTCAAATTTTTATCGATGACATCTTATTTGGATCTTCAGATAAAAAATTATGTAATGAATTCTCAAAAATAATGAGTAATGAGTTTGAAACGAGCATGATGGAAGAACTTAATTACTTTCTTGGCTTTAGTGTAAAACAAATGGATAACATAACTTTTCTTAGCCAAACAAAGTACATTAAGGATATTTTGAAAAAATATGAAATGGAGAGTGCTAAACCCATGAACACTATAATGAGCTCAACAATTCAATTAGACAAAGATCCTCGTGGAAAATCAGTAGAACAAAAAAAGTATAGAAGAATGATTAGATCCCTTCTTTACCTAACTGCAAGTAGACCGGACATAATATTTAGTGTGTGCCTCTGTGCCCATTTTCAAGCCGATCCTAAAGAGTCTCACTTAACTGCAGTCAAGAGAATCCTTAGATATCTGCTAGGCACCCCGAACTTAGGAATTTGGTATCCTAGGCACAACACTTCCTTTGAAATCTTAGGGTACTTAAATTCTTGTTTTCCAGGATGTAGGATAGATAGAAAAAGCACTTCTGGCACCTGCGAATTCATAGGACAATCATTAGTTTCTTGGTCCAGTAGGAAGCAAAACTCAATAGCCCTTTCCCTAGCCGAGAAAGAATATATTATAGTAAGAAGTTGCGTTGCACAAGTACTATGGTTAAAATAACAAATTCTTAATATTGGCCTACATGAAGGAACCATCTCAATCATGTGTGACAATACAAGTATAATTTGTATCTTTAAGAACCCAATTCAACACTCTCGAACAAAACACATAGACATTAGACTCCATTTCATAAGAGATCATGTTGCTAAGGGAGATATAGAATTTCGTCACATCGCTACAGGAGATCAATTGGCTGACATATTCACAAAATTGTTAGCATTCGATACCTTTAGCACCTTGAGAACTAGATTAGGTGTCATAGTCATTAATGCATAAAAAAATATCTTCTTAGGTTGTTCCTGATCATCACACACTCACTGCATGAAACCACAAAATTTGACATTTTATTATTGTACTGTACAATCCTCTATCATACTGTATGATATATATGAATCTACACCATACACAACCATAGGCAAATTTTGCCTCTGTTGATCTTACTATACGATCTACATCGTACAATACGATGCAACTGGCTGGCATTCAATCTGTCTGGTACCACGATGATTTGGTCGATCGTTTCGACCAACTTCTGACTCATCTTGATACGCACATACAAGAGTAACATCAGCAACATTAGGCCGACATGCAATGGTTTGGGGAATGCTTCACCGCGATTAATCAAGGATTTGACACAATCCTTCACCATTTTCATCCAAACCCACCACCACCTCCAAGTGATCAGGATCCTTCCCTTTGAAGTGTATGTGTTGTATTATTCTTTCTTAGTATTGTTTGCTCCTTTTTTTGGTGCTGTCAAAAGGGGGAGAAGATTGTTATAGTTTGCTTATGTTGTATTTTCCTTTTGCGTTTTAATAGAATGCATTTCATCTCTTTTCTTGTCTTGTCTAGTTCGTATTTTCTTTTTATATTAACAAAAAATTAATATGCCCTTCAAACTTTCCTACAACAAACATTACTTGACATCATTAAAAAGGGAGAGATTGTTGCGACCGAGGACCCCGAGTTTGAGATTTTGATGATGACAAATAATGTCACCTGAACTACTATTCATTGAATATCAATTATTATTTTCTATTGTCCATGAGAACTAACATTTTAGGAAGATTATAAGCTACTCAGGATAACAGGAAGACTCAAGACTGGTTAGATTAGGAGTATGAGTCTGACATTATAATTGTTTATTTACTTTATTTTTTATTTTTCTTGAGTATGGCCACAAACTGCATGTAAGTCTGAGTAACCATGCACACACATAGGGGGAGAGGGTTTTAAAAGTAAAAAATGAAGATTTTCTTTCTCTTGTGATTGCATTGTACGACTTTATTTCGTAATGTACGATCTGAGCTTGTGAAACAATTTATGTGAATAAATCGTACCGTATGAATACTATCGTACTGTATGATGTGTTCCAAATCCAAAACCCTAGCCGTCAAATTAAGTTAAGTTTTTCTCAATCATTCGTACTGTATGAAGGACTTCGTATAGTATGATTTATTTTAAATACTTACTTAAATTACCCCATGATTAGTGGACTAAATCAAGGCTTAATTACTAAATGAAAATCATATTGTACGAACACATTCATACCATACGATGAACATAGATGAATTCTGATCATCCCGGATATCGTCCTTGACGATCCCTCATTTTTGTCGCATCGTACTGTACGATGTCTATAATAATATACGATGAACAAAGACAACATTTGATCATTCCGAAATTCATCCTTGACGATGCCTTGATTCTTTCCATTCATACTGTATAATGTATATCATACCATACGATGAACAAAGATGATATTTGATCGTCCTGACTATCATCCTATATGAGCAGTAGTGTTAAGGATCGTACCGTACGATTTATTATCGTACAATAAGATTATATTTTGAACTATTCGTACATCTTCATACTAGGATGAAGCCTGTTTAAACATGTCATATTGTACGATGTAAAATCCTTCTTTACAATTATAACGGCTACTTTAAATTTTCAGGGATTTTGGAGCCAATTTTATTTATTAAAATTAGTAATCTTTTTTAAAGAGAGAGAAAAAAAGAGGAAACGTGATTAGAGAGGGAATCCTTGGGATAGAGCTCTTGAGAAGTTTAAGGGTTTGAGAGAGGAAGGAAAAGGTGAGCTTGGTGAGGGAGAAGAGGTGTGAGGGTGATCACATGGTTACTCCGTTCTTGCTGCATCTTGCTCCTCCTGTGGCCCGTGAAGAACTTGTGAGAGGCTCTCTAAGGAGGAGACTCTTCTACATCTGTGACCTTAAAGGTACCCTGCCTTCTCTAGGAGGGAGAAAAACGAGAACGTTCTCTACCGTCACGAGGAGGGTGTAAAGAGCGCTTGGCACTATGCCACGCTGGGTTGGTGAAAGGGAGTATTCTAAGGGCTTCTCCACCTTGACGACGGGGACAAAATGTTGCAAACGTATTTTCATGTCTTATGTTTGATGATTGACAAACACTTTTTCTCTTGGACTACTTGTTGCTTCTAACTTTTCAGGAATCGAAGATCGGATGATCAAGAAGAAGCCAAGTTCAGGATTGCGTAGGTTTCGGGTTGAGCCAGTCTGTGATTTTATTTTTCACCTTTTGAGTCTACTTGTAATGGCCAAAAAGACTGATACTAAGTAATCCTTCACACACACACTTGAGAGACTTAGAATTTCTGTTTTTACCCACATCAGCCAGGCC
>NW_021345752.1:208470-241382 GCF_001605985.2 Dendrobium catenatum | reverse complement strand
GATTTATACGTCCTTGGACGATCGCTTTAAAACAGAAAGGTCTAATTAAGGATTCTTAATTAAGCAGCCGACATTAACCTATCGGCCTGACGTACTGTATTAAGCATAGTTAAAATAGAAAGAGATAGCCGCCTTAGACAGTTTAGGCATACTGTATTTTAAATTATGGCCAGACGATTCCCGGATCGGCCTGGAAAATTACCAAATTATGCCTTAATTGATCAGGAAATCAAGGAGTAATTAGGATGATCTGATACGATCCGATCGGCTAGGACGATTGTGAGATCGACCTGGACGAGCAAGCCAAATTTCAATCGGCCAGGACTGTTCCCAGGGCTGTGCTCAGGACGATTTACCTCTGATTTGAACTAATCGGCCCGGACGATCGTGAGATCGGCCTGGACGATAAAGCCAAATTTCAATCGTCCAGGATTGTTCCCAGGTTTGCTCTGGCCGATCTTCCTGATTTGTACTTGTATAATCAGCCAGGCCGATGTCCATATAGGCCTGGACGATAAAGTTGGCTACTTGCAATTAATGAGCTCCTCTTGAGCTCTTCTATTTAAAGAGCTCTTCTTCAACATTTTTGAAAAACTTTTGGCTGCTGCCTTGACCTAGAAGACCATTGAGGAGAGGAAAGAGAGAGAAGGGAGAGAGAGAGGATCTTGTGAGGAGCATGTGAGGGGATTCACAAGGGTGCTCAAGGATCGCTCTGCTTGTCTTTCGTCTGGAGTTTCTCGTCCGTGGAAGGTCGGTAGAGGTAAGGATTTTCTTTTGGTTGTGGTTCTCTTGCCAGGCTTCAGGAGAAGCAAAAGAGGTGGTTCTCTGCCTTGCCGGTGGGCAAAAAGGAGTTTTCTTGTGAGGGCTTCCCCCTAGCTGTTGGGCTAAAGGAGAGTCACTTTTGTAGTGCAATACTTGGAGGTGCCTCCAAGGAGTGGACGTAGGTCGAGTCGACAGAACCACTATAAATTTCTGTGTTTCTTTTTCTTGCTTCCGCACTTTAAATTCCGCATTTATTTTTGTGGTGTGATTTGGTTTGTGATTTTTCTTTCTTTACTTAAGAATTTTTTAAATACAAATTCACCCCCTCCTCTTGGTTAGCTTGGGACTAAGTCATAGGCTTAACATCCCGAAGAACTTTCAAGTGGTAATCATAGCGGGATTCAAAAAATTAAGTTTGGAAACTTTTTGAATTTTTGATCATGGCTAACATTGGAAATCGCAACACCAACGGGGGAAAAGGGGGGTATTCTATTACCGACCTTCCCTGTTCGATAACCTACATCTTTGATTTTTGGAAAATCGCATGTCACGTTTTTACAATCTAACGTGATTATCGCATGTGGATGCTTATCAAGAAGGTTATTTCTCCACCTTCTCGTGAAATTTAATGTTGTAAAACTGAAGTTACTTTACTAAATGGACTTTCGATGAACGTAATTTGGCTCAGTTTAAATGCAAAACTGTTTGAACTGTTTTTTTTTTTAGCTTTGAAATACTGAAGATGTACATGCGTGTTTTCAACTTGCAAAAAACTGGTAAAGAGATTTGGATAAAATTATGCATCCACCTATGAAAGGTACTACATGAAGTTAAGCCAATCCCGTTTAAACTTTTCTCTGCAAATGACTACGAACTTTTTCGTATGAAACCTCATTTGAATAGATTTCTGACATGTACACTAGGTTTACTCGATTGATTACTTCTTTGCAGCACTAGAAAGAGCTTTCCAAATATGAAAAAGTAACAAGATTTTGAGATGCTTGCCTTCGTTTTATGATGCAAAAAATTACTGCCATTACTGAATCCAAAGATTTGAAACAACCTATTCTATTGATAACTTACTTGGCTCACTCATTGCTTATGAGCCACAGGGGTTGAATCAAACAAATCTTGATACGAGGGAGAAGAAAGGAAGAAAACAATCGCACTAAAGGCGACAATCGGATTCTGAATTCTCCGGGTCTGAAAGCGATGATGTTGCCTTCATTCCCAAGGCAAATTCAAAAGCTTCTAAGGAAGAAACAAAAAGCATCATCAAAAGGAGGAAAGGTAAGATCACAAAATATGTTAAGGAATCTTCTGATGTTGTTTGTTTTGAATGCAGGAAACCTTGGACATGTGAAAGCGATGCCCTACACTTCCAAGAATCATTCAAGCAAAGAAAAGGAAAAAGGTGAGGAGAAAGCCAAGTGCAAGGAAGGACAAGAAGAAAATCCAAAGAGGTTTTGTGGCAGAATTTGGTACTGATTCCCTGAGATGAACCAAGAAGAGGACTACGAATTTGTGGTTTCATGGGAGAAAAGTCAAAGTGATGGAAGAGGTATGTAAACCAACCTATTGATTGAATTGTGGGTTTGAAATTTGTGAAAAAATCCATTTGCATCATACAAAAAACTTAAGAAAAACTCATGCTAGCATAAAATTAGAAACATTCAAATCTACAAAAAGAGCATGAAGTGTTTTTCAAAATATGCCATATGATTGATTCAAAATCACATGGCCCTCCTTTGATGAATTTGATGAGTTGAACAAAAAAGCATTTGAATTGGTTGATAAAACATAATTGCATTAAAAAAGTTTCACACCACCTCACTTAGTTTTGATCTTAAAGGAAATCTAAAAGATAATTGAGAAAAATTTGAGAATGAGAATTGACATTAAAGAGAAAAAATTTGAGATTCAAAAAAAGATATTTTGATACATGTAGAAAAATCGGATGACTTCCCGGTTGATCTTTAAGCAACCTAGGAAGAGGCATTATAATTCAAATCATGTTAAGAAACCCTTTGCTGGAGTTTAGATGTTTCTCATGGGCTATGCTAGTTACACATCTTCACACACTTGCACGTTCACCGTAGTACTCATTGGGTGTGGAGACCTAAGATGGCATGATTCACAGCATACCTTACCGGCATTATATTCTACCTTCTTTAAGAAGGATCCCAAAACCTGTTTGGGTTCCTAAATCTGACTGTTGTTGAGTTTGCATTGTTGCTCTCACCAAAGCCTTCGTGGAGAGCTAGGATAACTGGACATAAGGAGGCTTGCAGCTCAAAATGGCTTAAACTCACTGCTTTATCACTTGGCTGGGAAACATTAGTTTGTGTGGTTCTTTTTTTTATTTTAATTTTTTTCTAGTTTTTGTGCTCAACTTTGTTGTAGTTGATTGGTTAGGTTTGCTTTTTATGTTCATTTGTTTTGTTTGTTTGTTTTGTTTACACGTTGCTCTTTAATTTTGGCTTTCCATATGGATTAATCCTTTCAAACTTTTAGATTTTGGAGTTTTTGGAGTAGTGTTTTAGCTTTTCAAAAATTAGTTAAAGGGTGTTTTCTGTTGATGTTTTCCCTCCTTCAGACTTTATTTATTGTATGATTTTCTTCCTAAAAACAAAAGTTCTAAACTCGTTAACCAATGCCTGTTAATTAAGATTTCTTTTTCTTATCTTGCTTACTTAATTTATCTTATGTATATAACCAAAGTTCTTAATATCATTCAAGCTTTTTCCTTGCCATTGCATTTATCAACGATGATTTGATTTTTGTGTTGTGGATGGTTCTTCCCTATGGTTAGAGAGATGAGCTCCTATTCTCTGAATATTTGGAGGATATAACCACAACTTAAGTTCTTTTTTAAGGTATATTAAAAAAAGGGTTCTTAGCTGGCCAAAGTGAAAAAGGAAAGAGGCCAAGAGATCCAAAATTGAAAAGAATGCTATATACACAAAAGTGTATCAAAGAATCAAAAGATGGCGTCTAAAAGAGTCAAATTCCAAAAAATGACAAGAGGATTAAAATGAAGCCAACTAAATGCAAGCGTATCCTCTCTTTGGTAAAAACTCTTAAAAACTTTGAAAACTCCATTAATTATGTGATGTTTTCAAAGACTTATTTTTAATTTCCATGATTGAGAAAAAATTACTTTGTTTATTAAATATGATAATTTCTTGTAAATAAGTCTTGAATGGATTTATTACCCTATTAGTTATTCTAAGTTGGATTTTTGGTTTTCAAAAGAATTTTGTACCCTGAAGGATGTCCGATCAAGGGTTAACCAAAATCAGATATTTCTACCTTTTCTTCTATTGAGATTTGTTTAAACTTCTATCTATTGGAACTTAAATTTAATTTTTTGAAAAAGAGATCTCATATGATGCCTCCATAAATTAAAAAAAAATAGAAAGATAAAGATTCAAAAATATTCATTTTTTTCCCGTTTTTTTTATTTTTCTTTCGTGTGTTTTGACTATTTTTCTTTTGTTTTATTTGTTTGGGGTCTGATCAATCACCCATCATTTCCTTGTATTTCAATGTCCAGTCACATCGTCCTGGCCGATACCCTTTATCGTCCTGGAACGATAATTGACAAATTTCTGTTCAAAATCCATTCTTGCTGAACATTTTTAAAACCTAAACTCATCGCCCGGACGATCCCATATCTCCTGGCCGATTAATCGAAACCTTGGTGATAGCCTGGCCGATATATATTGTCTGGCCGATGCATTTTATGTGCACGACCTGCCGATACACTGGATCGTTCGGACGATACCAACGTGTCAGCACGTTTTGATCTTAAATTCGGCCCGGACGATCCATTATTGAGGACAATCGGCCGGGCTGAACTACTGTTCGTCCTGCACATTACACGTGGCAAGTATTTAAAATTTTTTAACTTCGGCCGGTATGATCAATTATTATGCACGTCCTGGACGATACACCTAATCGGCCCGGAAACGATATGCTTTTCAACGGTCGTTCGGCCCGACTCCTCTGGCCGATCGCCTGTGTCTTTTCGGCCTAGCCGATATGCTGATCGGCCCAAATGATCAGACCACCTTTTTGGATGTCCATATTGGCCTGGACGATAAAGTCGGCTACTTGCAATTAATGAGCTCCTCTTGAGCTCTTCTATTTAAAGAGCTCTTCTTCAACGTTTTTGAAAACCTTTTGGCTGCTGCCTTGACCTAAGAAGACCTTGAGGAGAGAAAGAGAGAGAGGGAGAGAGAGAGGATCTTGTGAGGGGGAGCTTGTGAGGGGATTCACAAGGGTTGCTCAAGGATCGCTCTGCTTGTCTTTCGTCTGGAGTTTCTCGTCAGTGGAAGGGTCGGTAGTGGTAAGGAGTTTGCTTTTGGTTGTGGTTCTCTGCCAGCTTCAGGAGGAAGCAAAAGGAGGTGGGTTCTCTGCCTTGCCGGGGTGGCAAAAAGGAGTTTCTTGTGAGGGCTTCTCCGCCTAGCTGTGGGGGCTAAAGGAGAGTCACGTTTTGTAGTGCAATACTTGGAGGGTGTCTCCAAGGAGTGGACGTAGGTCGAGTCGACATAACCACTATAAATTTCTGTATACTTTTTCTTGCTTCCGCACTTTTAAATTCCGCATTTATTTTTGTGGTGTGATTTGGTTTGTGATTTTCTTTCTTTGACTTAAGAATTTTTTAAATACAAATTCACCCCCCCTCTTGATTAGCTTGGGACTAAGTTCATAGGGCTTAACATCCCGAACGAACTTTCACAAAAGGAGAGATATAGTTTGTATTAAAATTCTTGGAGCGGAGGACTACGGGGAGTGGACGTAGGTCATGGTTTGGCCGAACAACTATAAAATTTTGAAGTGCTTTTTCCTTATCTTTATTTACTTTTGCTTGCACTTAATTTTCATAATATTTGCTTGGTGAAATTTGTGGAAGAAAAGGATTTTATTGTTGCACGTTGAATTCAATTGGTTTGCCTTCGTAGTAGTTTAAATTTTCATATTAAAAATTTAAAAACATCAAAAAAAAAAATAGAACTCCTTCTTAGGTTTTAATTATTGCTACAAAGTTTTCACAATTCACCCCCCTCTTGTCGATCTAGTTATTTCAATAATTAGTAGATACATTTACCTTTAAAAGCGGTGATAATTCTTGAAGTGTATTGGGCATCCAAACATTTGCTCGTAAGCGACCGTTGGCCTTCCTTCTGGCTTTCTTGGAAAGCTTAGCACTTGCATCATGAATTTCAGCATTGTACTCTTCAGGCACTTCATCCTAGATCATGTTTAGACTAGTTATATTCACGCAAACAAAATATAATTAGTATCAGGAACTTTCTTTTGGATTACTGGAGCAGCAATAGGTGCCATGGATAGTCTTTAAAATACAAAGGCCCTCTTGGGAGCCTTCTCATCAATAGCTTCAGCAGTAGGCTTCTTAACGACACCTTTGACAGCAGGTACGTTAACAATATTCTAAGGAATGAACTGTTGAAACTGCATGACTTTAAAAATAGTTCTAAAATGAATGGTCGCTCCAGCATAGCCTATGTTCAGAATTGCTTGAGGGAACTGCACTCTAGCTCCGTAGCCTATGTTCACAATCTTAAAGGACTTCACATACATCATTTGTGTATTCATCGGTAAGTGTTGGCTTACTTAAACCCGATGAAATGATACTGGCGTAATATTCATCGATAAGTCAACCAATGGCTAATGCACAAAAAAATATGCCGATAATAACCTTACTTTGACAGATCCATCATCTGACTTCTCATTTCTTTCCTCGTCTAAGGTTTTGCCTTTCCCTTCTTTGCTTCTTTTAGCTTCCTCCCTTTGTAGGTGTTCACTCCATCGACGACGTCGTTGTCTGAGTTTGCTCCTCCGATGATGTCTGTAGGTTGAAGATATCTTCTTTCCAAATTAAGAACCAGAGATTCAGTGGCGCTGTCGCTCAAAAATTTGAATCTAAAAAGAAAAGGAAGAAAAAGAAGAGGACACCATGGACATCGAAGTAGATTACTTAGTGAGGCATGTCACCCCTGATAATATTGTCAATTATGATGATGGTGAAGTTGATGGAGATTGGTAGCCATCACCTAGATAACTGCATCGACGCCATCATGAGATTGGGTCACGTACTGGTGGAGGTGGTCACTCCTCAGAAGGAGGAGAAGAAATGGCTGAGGGGAAACCCTTCAATGCAGAAGATGCCAAACTTATCGATATACAATGAAAAATGATATGATAAATGAGATCCAAGGATGGGGAAATCTATTAGCTGAACCAAAAGATGAGTGAGATGATGACCCAAATGGCAGTAATGATGTAGAGAACTACTATCGCAGTCCTTGCACGAACTACTCCGGCTGACCTTGAAAACCTCCAAGTGCCTCGAGTCTCTGGAGTGCGAGGCAACCATGAAGGTGGTCACGAGGTGTAGAATGTCATTCGCCAGGCTAATCTATATAACATTGCCAGTATCTCCGAGCCTGTAATGCCTATACAGCTGAAGGGAAAAATCACAGAAAATATCAAAGCTATCATAACCATTGATCAGGCTGACAAATTCATGGGCAAAGGCCACCCGTATCTTGTCGAATACGACTAAATGTCATACCTAAAAGAATATTCTATGTCAAAGTTTAATACATTCAATGGTCATAAAAACCCTATTTTATTGAAAAAGTTTAAGTATTGAAAATGTTTAACTATCTTAAAGAAATTTAAATTTAACTCTTAAATTTTAATTTTAAAATAGAACGTACCATCAGAAATGATATACCACCTCAAAAAGTGGAAATAAGGTTTCTTAATGGGGTTCATATTTAGAATTATAAATTACATTCAAAATATTGTAGCCAATTTTAAGGAAGAACTACATATGACCCCGAAGGGTCAAAATGATGTTCTATAAAATATTTGAATATTATAGTCTAGATGAATGATCATTAATTTCATATTCAAAGTCATGAGAATAGAATGATATATCTCCTCGGAGTAAGAAGGTTGTCTTCTCAACTCTTTTTTTGGCTCTTAGGCCTAATTAATTTACATTTGAATTTTCAAAAATTTCTGGGACATTTAAGAACCTATTTTTTTAATCTATTTTTCATTATTTCTCTTCTTATAAAATGCTTAGGGCTGTTAAAACTTATGCTATTATTCTCATTCCTAAAAGTTCTCATGCTTCTTTCATTAAATATTTCAGACCTATTTCTCTATGCAATGTTTTTTTATAAAATGGTGGCTAAAATTTTGGCTGATAAAATGCAAATTATTTTGCCTTATATTTTTCACTTTGGTCTATCTAGGTTTATAAAATAGAGAATTTCTATGGATAATATTTTATTAGCTTCAGAATTATTAAGGGTGTTCAATTGTTATGCTAATGAAAAGTAATATGCTAAATTTGAAATTTATAAGTCTTTTCACACCATTACTAGATTTTTTTTAATATAGATAGACTTAAAAAGATTTTCCTGATTTCTTTATTTCATGGATTAAAGATTGTATTGAGAACATTTTCTTTTCTATTGCTCTTAATGGTTCCTTAGAAGAGTTATTTTGCTCCTATTCCCATCAAGGTTTTCTATCTTCTTATTTATTTTGTATAGTGATGGATGCGTTATCTAATTTTATATATGATATCTTTTGATACTAATTTTGAGGGAATAGTTGCTGCTGATAACTATATTTCTCACTCTCTTTATACGGATGATGTTTTGGTTTTTGAAAAAGCCTTGGCTTTCGATGTGAAAAAATTGGAGGATATTTGTATTATTTCTTTCTTTGTTCTAGTCTCTTTGTTAATCATAATAAAAATTTTGCTATTTTTTTCCAAGGATACAATTTTGGCAGATAGTATTTGTTAGATATAAAATATTTCTAATTCTCAACATAGTATGAAATATTTGGTTCTTCGTATTTCTACTAAAAGGCTTATTGGTTTTCATTTTAAACATTTGCTTAATAAAGTAATTGATTTGCCTTCTTTGTGGGAAGGCTAACGAGCTCTCATTTATGAGTAGACATCGATTTCATTAATTTACTATTACCAAATATATTAACTATTGGATTAGAGGAATTGTTATTTATATAATTTGCCTTGAATTTATTATGTTTGCTCTAACTTTTTTTTTTCATGATAATCTTTATGCTAAGAAAATGCATATTATTGCATGAAAGGATGTGTGTAAGCCAAAATATTTTGGGGGTCTGGGTATTCCAGATCTTGTTGCCTTTGATTATTCTTTTACTTGTTCTACTATTTGGAGGATTTTAAATGGGAATTATCTTTTGTTCTATTGTGTTAATCAAGTGAGAGGTAGAGAAAGCAAGTGTGTTGGAAAGTTATTTAGAGAGTGATATAAGGGTTAAGATAAGGAGAGAGAGAGAGATAGAAGATAAAGCGAAAGAGAGATGGCGAGATAGTGAAAGTGAGCGAGAAAGAGATGCATGGAGAGTGAGATCTAGAAAGAGAGGGAGAAAGAAGGGATGAGAGTAAGAGGAAAAGATATTTATTTATGAAGAATAGAGGGTGAGGGAGAGAGTGAATGGAGAGGAGGAGATAGAGAGAGAGGGAAAAATATAAAGTGATAAAGATAGTGTAAATGATAAAGATAATGAGAGAAAGAGAAGAGAGAGAGAGATAAAGAGTAAGAAAGGGTGAGAGTAAGAGTGGGAGAGATTTAGTGAGAATAAGATGAAAAGATAGTAAGAGATAGAGATTGAGAGAGGGAGAGAGAGAATGGGAGAACATGATTAATAGAGAGTGAGAAAGGGTGGAAAGGATAGAGAGTAGAAGAGCATGAATGATATAATGAGAGAGGGAGATAGAATGTGTGTGAGAAAGTGAGAGGGGGAGAAGCTAGGGGAGAAAGGGTGAGAGAGTGAGATAAGGTGTTTTTGAGGGATAGAAAGGGTGTTGGAGAGAGAGAGAGAGAGAGAGAGAGAGAGAGAGTGGCAAAAAGAGTAAATAAAAGGTGATGTGAGAGTAAAAGAAAAGATGGAGAGAGAAACAAAAAAAAGAGAGATTTATCTTGAGGGGGAGGGTGTACAACATATCTTTTTTTGAAGATGGTGAAAGCAAGAGAGAGAACGAGAAGGGGAGTGACCAAATAGAGAAAGAGGAAAAGATGTGGGTGAGATAGAGAGGAGAAAAAACAGACTGATAGGGGAGGGAAAAAGCAAGTAAGAGAGAAGATAAAGAAATGAAAAGAGATATGTTACAAATCTATTTTCATGGATTATGTTTTGATGATTGACAAATACTACTTCTCTTGAACTGCTTGTTGCTTCTAACTTTTTCAGGAATCAAAGATTGGACGAATAGACGAAGCCAGTTCAGGATTGCGTAGGTTTAGGGTTGAGTCAGTCTGTACTTTTATCTTTCACTTCTTGAGTCTACTTGTAATGGTCAAAGAGACTGATGCTAAGTAACCCTACACACACACTTGAGAGACTTAGAAGTTTTATTTTTACTCATATCGGCCAGGACGATATTTACATCGTCCTGGACGATCAGGCTTAAAACAGAAAGTTTAAATAAGGATTCTTAATTAAGGCAGCCGTCATTAACATATTTTCCTGGACGATACATGTATCGGCCATGATGATAAGCTCAAAACAGAAAGAAGTTGCCGCCATAGACAATTAAGGTATACTGTATTTAAAAATTATCGGCCAGGACAATCATTGATCGGCCTGGAACGGAAATTCTGCACGGATTATGCGCTTAAGTGATTCAGAAATTTAAGGGCAAGTATTAAGGAGATTGGGATTCGATAACGATCATAATCATCCTGGCGTTCACATGTAGCGATCCGCACCCACAGACACACTCGCTCGAGAGCTATACCGGCCGCTGGTCACGAATCATCCATTTCAAAACACCTTAATTACTTTCAGGACGATCTAAATAACTCGGGCCAGCTCGTAATTTCAGACGATGCTCTGGACACCCTTATTATCCTCCCTTGAATCGTCTGGTAAATGACTCTTAAATCTTAATTCATCTGGGAGCTGAGCAATGTGGCAAGCTAATGCGTCGAAATAGACTCGCTTTCCGTAGTCGATCTCTTCTGGCATTCATAAACTCAAGCTACTACACTTCTATACAGTTTATTGAATAACGTCATTTGTCACAGCGTATCACTGGCTTTTCTGCAGTGTCTCTTGATTTTCATTTTCGTTTTTGAATGCATATAAAGCCTTGATGCCCTGACGCTGTCGATCGAGCTCTCTTTCTTCCGCGTCGTCGTAATGGTTGCTCTCTCTAGATCTCAGATCATTTGGGCTTTACCTAATATCTGTTTGCTGGGTGGAAATCCTTCTTCTAAAATCTGTGACTATGAAAATAGGTTTATTTGGAATAGCTCTGCTCACCTAATCGGACACATATAATGAAATATCGAGCTGAAGAGAAAAATCCTCTATGATGTACAAGCAGCTATCGCGGGCAACTCTACCTCCTTTATGTGCAGTCGGCTCCGATAGAGCCACCTCCTCAGGAGCGCATGTCAGAGAAGGCGAGAGAGGAGAAAATACGTAAATGTGTAAGACATGGTTAGATTCCATGATCGAAGCTCTTGTTCGTGATGTGTCGCATTCTTAACTCTTACTGTAAAGGGGAGTAAGAGGCAGTCTCTCGCAGTATGGGTCCGCGTCAGAACATTGGTGGCATTTTGACGTCCTTCGGCGCACATGCGTCTCATGTACTTGTAGGTTGCTGTCTGACGTCATATGAAGATAAGTGTCGGGTAGAAAATAATACGATTTAGCCATTATATTGTGACCAGTATGCCTCTGTGTAGCCCGTATTGACTCCCTTCCAGGGGTGGACTATTACAGCTCAAGACAGGACGAAGAGGAGTGTGTGTCACTACTTGGCGCTTTCGAAGGTGTGCGTCAAAGAACCAACAAGGGGACTGCGGTGGTGCATAGCTTGCCTAGAAAGAAGAATTCTGTTTCTCTTATCCTGATGTGTCAGAGAGACCTCTAATGAGAAGGAGAGTGAAGGGTCACTGTGCTTGATTAGCCTTATCCTGTCAATGTAATTCGTGAAATACTGCTGACTGCGACTCCAGTCGGTCGCTTACCCTTCCAATATCGCACGTGAGTGTTCTGAAAGTTCTATGACCGTATAACTTCTTTCCATGTACAGGCGTTTGTATAGGATCATGGATGTAGTCGACGCATATAACGCTTGTGCATTCATGACACACTTTGTTTTATTCTCGCTTGACTAGTATTATCGCGTGCACTATATGTCGGGAGTGGTGTAACCATGTTATGTTTATCGGGCCTTTACCTGTGACTCTCTCCACTTCCTTTTCGTGAACACAATATTTTTTTACTAACACATATCCGAGTCAAAGTATCACAACGCCCGTACCTGGCCAAACGCGCTATAGTATGGAATGTCCGGATATTCCGCCTACGGATAATAACACTGCGTGCATATGTTGACACGTAATTCTGGAAAGTAAGAGGACAAGTCTTGAGGAGATTAGCCTTGGAGAAGAATACTTATAGGTAGCAGATTATTGCTCTATTCACAGATGACTGAGTGTCACGAGACTTATATATATGTTTGCATAATGCTTATGACACTTTTTACTGTGTTCACTAACCTTGGGAATCGTAACACTAACGGAAGGGTATTTCTATTACCCGAACCCTCCCCTGTTGATAAAGCCACCCTTTTTGATTTAGAAAACCCACATGTCAACACATGTTTAAACTACTGCGACTTATCGCATGTGGATGCTTAGTCAAAGGAAAAGGTTATTTCCCACCTGGCTCGTAAAATTAATGGTTGTTAAAATAAGCTGAAAGTTGCTCTTTAAACTGGAATTTATTTTCGATGATGAGACAAGATTGAGGCTCAACTTTGAATGCAAACATGGTTTGCAACTGTTTTTTTTGGTTGCTTAAAATCTGGGCCAATTTTACTATGCGTGTCTCTCACTTGCCAAAACTCGTTAAAACGAATTGGGGCATAAAAAATTTATGCATCATCTATGAAGGCTACTAATGAGGTTAACATCAGATCCCGTTTGAACGTTCCTCTATGTATGGACTACGGGACTTTTTCGGTATAGGAAACCTCACTGGGGATCAATTTCTTTGACATGTACACAGTTTAAAACTCAGAATAGGTTACTTCACTGTTACATGGCACATAAAGGATCCAAAGTAACTTTTTAAACTATAAAAAGTTAAAAGATTCTTTGAAGATGTCTTGGGCCTTCGTCGGGTTGATTGCTCACCAAATCCACTGCAACTTCACTGAAATCTAAGGGATTTACCCAAGCAAACTTGACTTAATACTCTGAAAAAGCTTACTGCTTCAACTCATTGGCTCACGAAAGGTCCGCCATCAAACGAAACCTCTTGCATGCTATGTGAGGTAAGCAAGAAGGAAGAAATAGTGGCATTTAAAAGGGCGCACAAATCAGATTCTCTTGAATCTTCGGCACTGAAAAGCGTGACTAGTTGCCTTTCATCACAAAGGCAACTTCAAAAGCATTTATAAGGAAGGAAGAAACAAACAGCCATCATCAGACAAATTGACCAAATAAGGACAAAACTAATGTTTAGATATCTTTCTGGATATTGTTTCTATAATTGCCAAACCAGGAACATGTGACTGAGACTGATTGCCGACACTCCAGTAACATAACGCAAGGGAAAAGACTTGAGGGAGAACCTAAGTTCCCAAGAAGGAAAAGGAAGAGATCCAATAAGGCTTCTGGGGGAATCTGGTACTGATTTCTTTGAGACTGAACCAGAGGAAGAGACAACGAACCTTTTCTTAATAGAGGAAGATTATCTTGAGCAAAGTGATGAGGAAGAGGTATGTAAACCAACCTATGATTAACTATTTAAAATTTGTGAGAAAATACATGCATCATACAAAAAACTCAAGAAAACTCATGCTAGCCTAAAATTAGAACTTTTAAATTTACAAAAAGAGCATGAAATTTTTCTCAAAGATCATGCAACTATTGATTTAAATCACATGGCTCTTCTTGATGAATTTGATGATTTAAACAAAAAGTTTTTGGAATTAATTGATAAAAGTAATGCATTAAAAGTGTCACACACCTCACTTAAATCTGATCTTAAGAAATCTAAAGAGATTGAGAAAAAGTTAAGGATTGATAATAATACATTAAAAATAACTAACTTGAGGATTCAAAATGATTTTAATACATGTAAGAAAATTTAGATGACATTTACTTTTGATCCTAAGATAGAACCTAGGAAGAGGCATTATAACTCAAATCATTTAAGAAACCCTTTTCCTGGAGTTAGATATTTTTCATCTGGCATGCTAGGACACATCTCACACACTTGCACCATTCACCGTAGTACACATTGGGTGTGGAGACCTAAGATGCATGATTCACAACTTGCCATACCTGCATTGCATTCTATTTTTTTCTAAGAAGGGGCTCAAACCTGTTTGGGTTCCTAAATCTGTCTGTTGTTAAGTTTGTAGGAGTGCTCTCACCAAAGACCTTGTGGGAGCATGGGATAACTGGACATATGAAGGCTCGCAGCTCATATATGCTCAAATCTGCTGCTTCAATAATTCCTTGAAATATATTTTGTTTCAGTGTGTTTTATTTCTGCTTTGTTTGTGTTTTTATAATGTGTTTTGTTTTCACTTTGCTTTTAAAATTGGCTTTCCATATGTTAAATCTTTTCAAGATTTTAGATTTTAGAGTTTTGGGGATTGTGTTTAGCTTTTCAAAAATTGGTTAAAGGAAGAAACACCGTTGATGGTTTAGTGGTATGACTTTCTTCTCTAAACAAAAGCCTAACTCACTTTAGCCAATGGTTTTGATACTAAGATTGTTTTTATCTTGCTACAAAAAATCTATCTTATGCATAATATCCAAAGTTCTTATATATCTCTTAAGTTTTTTGAGATCTTGCCCTTGCACTGATCATATGATTCTTTAGTTTTGTTTTGTGGGTTATTCTTCCCTATGTTAGAGAGAGAGCTCCTATTCTCTAATATTTGGAGGATATACTCACAATTGAGCTTCTTTTAAGAGTTGCAAAAAAGCTTTTAGCTTGCAAGAATTAAAAAGGAAAGAGGCCAATGACGCCAAATTGAAAAAGAAAAATATATACACAAATGTGTATAAAAAATCACGAAGCTCAAAAAGCCAAATCAAAGATACAAGATACATGAAATAAGCCCACTAAAAAGCAAGCTATCTTCTCTTTTTAAAACTTTTAAAACTTAGAAGAACTTATGGGTTATATGAGATTTTCAAAGACTTGATTTCAAGTTTCATGATTGAAAAAAACTACTTTGTTTTATTATTTATGAGATTTTTTTGTAAACAAGTTTTGATTGAATCTTCTTTTTTTGCCCGATTAGGTTTATTCTGAGTTAAGCCCTTCTATTTTCAAAAGAAAATTTGTACCATAAAGAACGTCTGATCTAGGGTTAACAGGATCGGATATTTTACCTTTGTCTGATTGGGATTGGCTAAACTCATTGATCTTGTGGAACTCTAAAGTTTAATTTTTTTTTTATAAACTTCTCATATTATACCTCCATAAAAAAAATAGAAAAATTAAAATTCAAAAATATTCATTTTTTTCTCGTTGTGTTTTTGCTTTCTTTTACTGTGTTTTTGTATGTTTTTCTTTTGTTTTACTTTTTGAGGGCCTTGATCATCACCATCTTTTCCTTAGTTTCATTTTCTAGTCACATCATCCTGGTCGATACTTTTATCGTCCAGGATGATAGGACAAAATCTCTTCAAATTCCATCAGCTGGTCTTTTTTGTGCTTGCTGTAAGTCATCGTCCTGGACGATCTGATCGAACTCTGTTGCAATCATGATGATAGTCCTGGCCGATAGAATATTTCGTCTGGCCGATGCATTTTATGTGCATCGTCCTGGCCGATACACTAGAAAGTCCTGGACGATCCACACGTCAGCACATTTGAATCTTTAAAATTGGCCCCGGACGATCCATTATTGGACAATCGTCCTGGCCGATCCACTGTTCGTCCTGGACGATTCACGTGGCACAGATTTAAAATGTTTTAACTTCGGCCGGTACGATCAATTTTTGTGCATCGTCCTGGACGATACACCTAATTGGCCCGGACGATCGGCTTTATTCAACGGTCGTCCGGCCTGACTCCTCGGGATGATTGCCTGTGTCTAATCGTCTGGGCTGATATCTGATCGGCCGACCGCCTTTTTGACCAATCGGCCTGTACGCAATTATTGAGCCATATCGGCCTGCACGATTCTGCGATCGGCCTGGCCGATATGGCCGTTTCTTTAAATTCTGGCCGATCCAGCCATGGTTTTCCATTTCATCCTTTCTCCTCTTGTGTTTTCTTGCTGACTCCTCTCTATGGCTAGTGGGAAACATGTTCGACAGGCTTCTCGGAGTTCTTCGAGGGCTAGAATTGACCCTCGTTTCAGGGAGGCAGAAGATGAAGCTGCCTATCATCGCTACAAAGAGTGTGGAATAACTGTCTCCAGAATCATCAATCCTGCCCACATCTCATACCCGGTAATGGATCTTTTCGCTCACACCTCCCTTTATTTCATCCTGTCTCTTGCTTTCCTCTTCAATACCGAGTTTCTTCGAGAATTTTTTGCAAACCTTCGCATTAACCCTACCTTCACAGCCCTGACCTCCTATGTGAATCGATGCCCTATCGAAATCACATATCAGGATTGTGTTGATCTTTTACAGCTATCCACCACCAGGGATAAGCTGCACTTAATCGCTTCAAATCCTGACCTTGACTGGTCCACGGCGAATCACTTCCTTCGTCAGACCAATGCACATTTCCATGTTGGAGAGACTAGCTCTTTAGACAAAGATGCTAGGACAATCCAACATGTCCTTCGCACATCCATAATTTCAAAAGCCGGGGACCAAATCCACATCACCCATCTACTTTCCCTCACTACTTTCTACATCATGGCTCATAGAGAATTCAATACTGCGGACTTAATATTTCAATACATTGATCACTTAACCATAATCCGAGATCTAGGTCATAAGAGGAAACCTAATCTAGCATTAGGACACATCATAGCCTATGTCCTTGAAACCAAATACCAACTTCAGTATCCTATTCCACCTAACCTCTCAACTCCCTTCTACTCAAACAATTCCTTCAATACCCTTCACAGTACTCGTCTCCACCCTAGGGATGAGGAACCTCGGGGGGCTGGAGAAGAGGAGGCTCCCGCTCCCGCTCCCGTTCCTGATCCTGTTCCTCTACACCAGCTCTCACCGGTTGATTAGTTGATAGAGAGGTTTGATCGTTGGGAGACTCGCTTTAACGCCTACGTTGTTGCATAGGAGCAGCAACACACTAAGGATATTGCCTGCTACGAGCAGCACCGCACTAAGGATTTAGCCCGATTTGATAACTTCATTATTCACCAGCAGCTGCAACATGACCAGGACATCGCCTGGTTCAATGCTCAGTTCACCACACTTGCCAGCTACTTTAAGTAGCCACCTCCACCACCTCCATCAGATGATCAGGGTCCCTCGTTTCTTTAGTCTGTGTTTTCTGTTATTTGTTTCCTATTTTATGTAATTTGCTTTTTAGTCTATTTTTTTCTCTGTTGTGGTGTTGTCTTTGTGTATCTAGACCCTCTTTTTGTGATGACAAAAGGGGGAGTAGGGTGTGGTAGGAAAAATTATTGGGTTTGTAACTTTGAAATTATAATGAACTTTTTGAAATTTTCCTACTTGTGTTTGCCATCATCAAAAAGGGGGAGATTGTTACAAATCTATTTTCATGGCTTATGTTTTGATGATTGATAAACACTACTTCTCTTGGACTGCTTGTTGCTTCTAACTTTTTCAGGAATCGAAGATCAGACGAATAGACGAAGCCAGTTCAGGATTGCGTAGGTTTAGGGTTGAGACAGTCTATACTTTTGTTTTTCACTTCTTGAGTCTACTTGTAATGGTCAAAAAGACTGATGCTAAGTAACCCTAAACCTAAGCATTACAAGACAAGCTTTAGAGGGAAAAATGGAGAGAAACAGAGGTTTGGTAGATGTTAAAAAGTTTTAACAACCCTTTTTTTAAATATCTAATTCATTCCAAATCATTTCATGGTTGACCAGGCTTTTAGATGAAATATAAAATATAAATTACTTTTAAAATATTTATAAGTTTAGGTTTTTTATTGTGCTCTTATAATTGGGTCTTTGGAATTTTGTCATAGTTCTTACATTTGCATTTTTAGTTTGATTATCCTTATCCACATGATGTACAACATTAACTCCCCTAGGCTCAGTTGAACTTTGCTCCATAGAGTTAAAATTCAAATAATCTTCTACCAATTGTGATACCAAAGTCTCTAAGTTTATGTATCATTGCTAGATGGTTTTTTCTTCCAAAAAACTACAAAATAATGCTCAACAACTAGATCAGTTGGTGTTTCCTTAGTGATCATGTAATTGATCTATAAAAATATGGAATTTTGTAGGTGAGGAACTATGTTTCCTACTAAGGAGTTAGACTAAATAAGAGGAGATTTAATAACTCCCTCATATGATAAAATATCTTTCATTATAGAAGTAATAAGCATTATATCTCATTTTCTTAAGAATTTAAATTAGGCCTCAAATCCTTACATCTAATTTCTTAAACTTAGATGTTTGGTAATGCTGAAGGTATATGTGAATAAAAACATAATCACCAAGTTTTATTAGTCGATTATTGTTTATCCTAGAAGCAAATTTATTAATATTTAAAGTAATTTATTATCTTATGGTATCATGTAGATTTTGAAATTCCACAGCAAATATAAATAGGGAATAAAAAATGCATGAAATAGGAGTTAATTACATAAATAGGCCACCTAAGATTTTGTTCATTATTTTAAAATTTGAAGCTATGGTTGTTCTAGAGATAATACTAATATATACAAATTTAATGTTGGCAAATATAAGTCTTAATTTTTTAAACTTCTTCCTACAAGACATCATAGAAGGTTTTCTAATATTTGATTTATGACTTCAGCTTTTCTATCAGTTTGAGGATAAAAAATAGATAATAATTTTAATTTGGTGCTAAATAATTTTCATAAAGTCTTTCAGAATATACCTAACATCACAATCAAAGATAATGATCTCAGGAATGTCATACATATGCACAAATTTTTTTAAATAATGCTCTAGTAACATGGGAAGCATTGACCACTAAGTAACCAAGATGCGACAGAGAAGCAGAGAAGGT
Source organism: Dendrobium catenatum (assembly GCF_001605985.2). Lineage (NCBI taxonomy): Eukaryota > Viridiplantae > Streptophyta > Magnoliopsida > Asparagales > Orchidaceae > Dendrobium > Dendrobium catenatum. The sequence continues at coordinate 222,375 of NW_021345752.1, read as the reverse complement.
GATCTTGACGAAGAATCGGTTCTTGGCATGTTTGGAGGATCCTTGGCATCAGGTGGTTCTCCATCGGCCTGATGAGGCCGACGGAGCACCATGGTTCGACTCTTCCATCTCCAATTGGTTCGGAGATGCGATTTTGATGAAGTTTTTTCCGGTTGAGGTTCTCTTTTGGACCGATGATTTTAGTGTTTCTTCTGAATTGAATTTGTTTTTCGCTGATTTCTGCTTGCCGACGGAACTCCATTGGCTTGGCTTGGCTTCCGTCTGTGTGGGATGCAATTCTCCTTCTATTATTAGATTCTTGAATGAATTTTGTGAGATTTCAAATCTGAAGATGCTTTTGGAGAAGATTTTGTGTTGGTTCTTCGTTACCTTCAACTTTCTTGGGATCAAATTTTATGCTGGGGAAAATTTCTTTCTTATGTTCGTTAACTGGATTTTGGAATTACTTTGGCATATGGATTTTCTTTATTCTATAATTGGATTGAAACTGTTCTTGATGGGGAATCATTTGTTGTTTATGAGATGGACGGTGTATGGGTGTTTGAATAATATAGGTGGTTCTTACTACTTTAAAGATTCGGTCACATTTAGTTTATTGAAGGTTCTGGGAGTCATTATAGCCCTGTTGATGATTTTGATGTCGTTGGTTGTGGAAATACACAATTCTGGTTTGGTTTGTGATGGTAATACAGCTATTTGGAAGGAGGTTTTTGGTTATGCAGCAATTTGGAGGTTTTTGGTAATGCCGATCTATGAAGATCAAGTTTTGTTTGAGGTCGTCTCTTGGCTGACTGTTGTTGGAGCTATTGTTATTGATACGTCATCTTTGTTTGGATTGTCTAAAGGGTAAGCCCATGGATCGAATTTATCGAGGAGGTTGTTGGTTGATGTTTGTAATGATGAAGTAGTTGTTTGGTCACTTATTTTTCAGTTGTTCTTTGAAGATCAAGTTTTATTGGTTAATGATTTGAAGGTTTTAAAGGTTTTTGGTCTTTCTCTTGTCAATGTGATGAGAATGGTGATGATTATCTGTTTGGTTGGTTTTGACAATGATGAGGCTGTTTATTGGCTTCATGAGGTGGTTGTTGGTGTTATGGTTTTACATTTGAATATTACTGGTGTTGTTCTTGCCAGTATGATAGGTGTGGTGGTGATTTTTAGTTCGTATGACTTTGCTTGTGATGAGGCTGACTCTTGGATTATTGAGGAGACAGTTGGTGTTATTGCTTTGTCGTGGTTGATTGGTTCGTTCTTGATAGCTGTTGTCGGTTGTCTTGATGCAACATCAGCGAATTCTACTTCTGTTCGGAGCTTGTTGGACCCTAAGATCGTTGGGGGTCTGGTTGATGTTTGGAAAGTTGGTTTAGTAGTTGTTTTTATTTTTCTTGATACTAGTTATCTTTTACTTCTTTTGCTTATAGGCTTCTTATACCTTTTTAAAACCATTATGATGAAATATGGGATTTTTACTAGGTTTCATTTTCCATCTCTTGGGAAAGCTGGGATACTAACCAACCTTTTAGGTTGTTTCAATATTTGGTATCCCCATCACCCCAATGGATCTAAAATGGAATTTAGTGGATCACATATCCATTATGGTAGTTTTAAAGGGTTTGCTTTTGCTTTCTAGATTCTATTAGGTTTTTTTCCTTTTAATTCAATATGCATTTCTTCAAAAAAAAAACATGGGAAGCATTGTTGGTTTTGGAGAATGGTAGGAAATGGGCCATATTGGAGAATTTATGAACTACTATAAAAATATTATTATTTAATTTTCATGTACTAGATAATCCTATGGTAAAATCCATTGAGAGGTATTCCCAAGACTCATAAGAGACTAAAAAATAAATATATTAACCAGATTTTTATTTTGTGGCTTTCGCTTGCTTATAAATTAGACATTAGGCGACTAATTTTTGAATATCTTGTTTGAGTGAAGGGAAAAAATGACTTCTCATTAAATATATTATTTTATTATTTCCAAAATGACTAGAAATTCTTCCAGATTATAGCTCAAAAAGTATGAATTCTTTAAGAGAGGATATAGGGAAGCAGAGCTATTTTCCTGATGTAGATATCCATTAATTATTGAGAATATTCCTTGTATGGTTAAAGGTTTTCCTAAGCACTCAATATTGATCAGATGAAAGTTAGGACATACTTAATGCGTATCTTTAATTCATTTAAATTCTAGGATTTTAAATTCTAAAGAAGAGATTCTTAGTGTTATCCTTGACAAAGCGTCTACATGTTTATTTTCAACTCTAGGTTTATGTTTTAAGATGAATGAGTAATAATGGAGAAACATGGCTCATTTGGTATGACTATGATTTTATTTTTATTGGCTATTGATAAACTTAAGGGCAAGATAATTTTATTTTTATTGGCTATGTAGGATTCATTTGATAGTAAATATTATGGGGAAGCTGGGAATAGGGGACTAAGTTAATAGCATGTTGAGTAATGGCATGTTTAAATCTATATATTTTATCCACCCTAGAGCTTCTTCCTCTACTAGCCTATCTACCACCACTCTGCCTATCTATCTAGTAAAAATATAGCTAATTAAATCTTCCTAACTGTAGGATATTGCATACTATCAAATGAATTTTTTATCCTTATCAACCAATCTTCAACAGCTAGAGACTCCGTTGGACCCTGGAATTGAGATGGCTTCAATCTTAGAAATAATTGTAATACTTATCTTCCTTGGCTATAACCATTCAATCCTAATCCTTATTCATCAACTGGGCTACTAAGCCAGTAAACTACATGATGGAATCTAAGGTTATAGCCCCCATAGTGCTTTAAACTGAAGCTACTCTACTGAAACTCTATCCATCAGTTGCTTTAAGATATTAGGGGTTCATACACATCAACACTTTTATCAAAATTAAGAATAAAAGAGTTCAATTATATACATACTTATTACAAATTAATAGATAAGTTCTAAACTATCCCCCAACTTCTTCATCTTATTACTACTGGTCATTTTTTATTGCTCTTTTCACATCTAATACATCTAATCTATTGCTCTGATAACTCGGTGATACTCTAGGATCTAATGAAAGGATTTAAACATTAAATATATACTTAACTCAACCACAATTTATAATAAATTAGAGCTAAATATATTATATAAAATAATAATAACAAATATCATTTGATTTAATTTGACAAAATGAAATATGCAATAATCTAATTATATGTAATATATACATAAAAAAAACAAAAATTTGATTTCAAAATAACTCTAAAATCTTAGACCAGACAATCCTGTCCATATATCTTCCTCTCCCTACTCAATTGGGTCCTTCCCTTTTTTCCTAAAATATTAAAGAAGCATAATATAGTGAGTTTCACTAGCTCAATAGATTTCTTTAATACTTCCATCATACATATCAATACCCATTCAAATATTAAGAATAAATTATTTAAGTATTTAATTAATTAATAAAATATAATGTAAATGTTAACAAAAAATAAACTCATAATAGTTGTCATAATGTAGTTGGTTTTAGAGTCACTACTTGTAGTTTCAATAATAAACTTCATAGAGGTTAAAAAATATACTCACCATCAGAACATTTCATGTACTTCTAATATTTTATTTCATCATAATATATGTAGAAGATTCAGAGTTATTAGAATTAGTTGTACTAAATTCATGAAAATTTTAGAATATGTAATGTATGAATAACATGCAAATTTCTCGATGTATGCTTACAACTCCACTTTCACTTAAAATAGAACAAAATATAGTAACCTCTCACACATGCATTCAGCAAGTGGGGCCATAATACCTCCTACATCCACACAAAATAAATGGGGGATAGAATAAAATATACAAGACCTTTATTTCATTTTAGAGACTACACATATCACATTTTAGAGATCGAAACTTCAAAAACATCATGCTATGAATTATGAAAACTAAATGCAACAGTAGATTATTATGGCTTTAACATATGAATATGATGATTCATGAACTTTCAGAATTATAATATTAAGCCGCATTACATGTGTAAGAACCTACCTACTAAAATAAATGCTTTTCATTTCAATAATAATTTTGTAGGAATATCTAAAACAATATTTTGAAACTTTTAAAAAAACTATTATAAAAATTAGAAAGGCTTCATTTTCTCAACATTCATAAAAATTATCACAGATCAAATCAATTGGTAAAAATTTGACTTATTATAGTCAAAGTATTTAGAGTAAAACATCTAGTAATATACAAAAAGTTGCAATGTAAAAATAATATAAAACTGAAAAAATATTTTTTTATTCATAACTTATTATAAAATTATAGGAATTTAAATCAAAGATAGGTGTTTAAAAGCCTACCTAGTGCTCTATGGCATCTTCAACTAGCACGATAGATAATATTAGGTACGACCTACAAATCTCACTCTATTTATTATTCTCCACTTTCCTTTCTCCCCCTTTTCTCACTTCCTTCTCTAACAAGTGAAGGTTCAGGATACAGGCTTAGTGAATCTTAAAAAAAAAATAGATATTTATTTTTAAAAATATCATTTTAGGTCCAACACTATGGCACTCAGCTCCTCAACACTATTGTGCTAAAATAGAATATTCCAAATGTTCCCAGATCCCTCAAATTTGAGGGTGATCTAAGATTATGCCAATCAGCACCATAGTACCCCTATAAATTCTCTTACCAAATAGTGTGGACAATGTCACAACGCTGCCAATCCCAGTGTTGCAATGCTCCAATAACACTTTGGTTAATCAAGCACCACAGAACTTATAATAGATAAACAAACTAAGATTAAGCAAAAAATTATTCTAAATTAAGCTAATTATCTGAGTTTTGGGATAGTGGATGTTACATGTCCGTCCTAAGTATGATAACAAATTTATTGGCTAGTTATAAATTATTATTAGTACAATCAATCCTAGAAATTAAGATTTCAAAGGTGTTCAGGTATTCAAATATAGGGATACTACATTACTTTGGAGTTAATAAATATCCAAGTAATTTCTTATCACAATGCCCATCGTAGTATTTGGTTCTTGACATCTCCTTCATTTCAATCTAGTTAAGAGTGGTTTGTCCTTACATTTGTTCTTTGGCAAAAGTATTTTCCCAATAGATCTTAACATATATAGTTAATTTCATTTTAGCAAAAAAAAAAAAAAAACATCCATCATATGATAGTTGAATAAATCGTCCATTTGTACTAACCATACTTAGAATATATTGGGTCAGGAGTATCTCATAGACCAGAGCTTTGACTTTAACTCTCCTAGAATGAACTTTAAAACCACCAACATTCCTATGAGTATAGTATCTTATACCTCCATTCCTTAGGTTGAATTTCTATATATTATGTTGATCTTATCTTTAATCTATGTAAGACATGTTATCTTCTATATGCATATTGTGAGTTTGGGTAGGGCATATGATAGGATTTCTATTATTTTACAAAAAATTTAGGATAGTATATATTTGGTCTTTTAGTCTTTATATTTGATTTTTAGTCTCCTCAAATAGTTCCTTGATCTTAATATCATTTTCATGAATCCTAAGATCGAAGAAATCAACTATCAAGATAAATTTTTTATTTGAACATGTAAAGCTAATTTATGTGTTAAGAGATGATTTCTTTTTATAAATATGAAGAAAGAGATAAGGGGGAAATGGTTATAGACTTGAGAGTGAATTTTAAAATATAGGTGAAAACAAATGTAGTATAAGTTTAAAAAACTTCTAAATGAGGAGTGGGGTACAAAGATTTCATACATCCTAAGGTCTTCTTAAGTAATGTATACCTATTTTAATAAAGTTCATTTAAACTTTAAACATACTAAATTTTATACACTTATATCCTTATGTAAATTTTGAGTAACAGAAATGCCCAAACCTATAAGCCTAAGCTTATAAGATGGAAACTACTCAAATTTTGATAAAAAATCAACTAATTTTACCCTGAGTAATTAAATTAAAAAGTAAGAAAGATAATGTAAAGTATTGATTGAATTAAGGTGATGTTGTAGTTTTCTAGAGGTGGAGCACACCCTTATCAAGATTTTCACTCAAAATAAAAGTTTATGGGTAGATTCACATGGAGATAATGGCTAGGCTTTATGGTGGAGCTTGCTAATTGAATATTTGCTTACATCAAAAACTTACAATAAATATATAAAATATCTAAGAAATTAATATAAAAAAAATTTAAAATAGGAAGGATTTGCTAACCTAAAACTTCATAACATTTATAAATGGAGTAACTGCATTAATTATTGTAATTTAGTTTTCACCAAACTCAGTTTTCACCAAACTTAGTTTTCAGGTGTGTTTTTTATGATTCCAAAATCTTATTGTGTTGATTACTGTTTCTCCTAACATATATTGGAACTAATACTTTTGTTGTTTATGTGTACTAATATTTTAGGGAAATCATACTCTGAATTGCTGAAGACTTCAAGACATATTACATTAGGCTTTATTGTATTTGAACTCTATACTTTTTATACGTTTCTTGAGTCTGAGAGAGTGTGATTGTAATTGGATAACCATTCACACAAAAACTAGGGGAGTGTAAAAATTTTTAATTTTTTAAAACTAATTGTACTGTATAATTTTGGATTATACGAGATGATTTGACCTGAGTATTCCTCTAAAAAGTAGTTAATTAAACTATGCTAGGAAACTTTTCTATGTTTTATTCTTACTATATGAAGTTACCTTCGTATAGACGACATCCAGAGTATGAAATAGTTACGTCCAAGTTCATCCTGATGAACTCAAAATTTTTCTGAACTATTCGTACCGTACAATCTTAGGTTCATATAGATGATGTCCAGAGTATGAAATGGCTGTAAATCTTTTCGTCCATATGAACAGGTAAATTTTTGGAATTATTCATTGTGTACGATCCTAGGATCATTCAGATGACTTCTAGAGTACAAAATGGACTCGACCATTTTAATACTTAATGAAGCATGATTCGATTAAAACATATCGTACTATATGATATTGGGTTCTAACAGATGACTTTTAGTGTACAAAATTAGTTCGTATAGAATTGTACTGGATTAATTTGTTCAAAATTGAGCTGATCGTACTATATGATGTAAATTTGTACACAAGTCAATCAGAGTACAAAATTGGTTCAAAGAGGATTGCATGAATGAATTTTGTGATAATCATATAATGTACGGTAATGGACGATCAAATTAAAATTTTTTAGTTTTCTGGACTATTTTTTGTGTTTTTAATATATAATGTCCAAAAACTAACTGTGGATGAATGCTTTTTCACTTTTTCTTTAAGAGCGAGTGTGAGAGTGTTTGTAGTGTGGATAGAGAGATCTTGTAAGTTGGATTTGTGAAGGATTCAGTAGGTAGCCCAAAGGTGACGATCTCTTTGTAATTCTGTCAAATCTCTTCCTTACTTCTTTGAAGTCACTCGAGAGAATATCTTTGAAGAAGATATTATTCACTACTGACACCATGAGGGTGTGAAAATATGACGGTTCTCTATTGACACTTGGAGAGTGTGAAAGGATGAAGGTTCTCTAATGACACGTGGAGAGTATAAAAGGATGATGGTTCTCTACTGACACTTGGAGAGTGTGAAAGGCTGACGGTACTGTATGGCATCGAGAATTAGTGAAAGAGAGGTGGTTTGTAAAGGCTTCTCAACCTTGTTGTGGGAGAAAAAGGAGAGTCACTTTGGTAATAGTACAATAGCTGAAGATGAAGTCTTTAGCGAGTTGACGTAGCTCTAGTTGGACCAAACCACTATAAATTTCCGCTCTTTTATTTTTATTTACCATATTTTTAATTTTCTATATTTTTATTTTTGTGGTTGAAAAGTTTAGTTTGATAAAATTTTTATTATGCTTAAAATTATAAGAACAATTTTCTTATATATCAAGAAGTTTTTAATTTTTCAATTCACCCCCTCCTCGTTAGCCATGGGATAATTGCTTTAGGTCTAACATCCTATAAAGGCTTTCATTAATATAATGGTGATTGGCAGCCTTTTGGTAATATTAATTGCTAGTAAAGGATAGAAATTTTATAATAATATTTAGAGACATTTTGGAATTTATGGTAATTTTATAAAAAGTTATGAATAAATGTATATTTTTCTCAGAAAAGATAACTTGATTAAGACTTTTTTGTTAATTATAATAGTAAAATAAAAATCTTAAAATATTCATGTGGATACCCCTCTGAAGCTATAATTTGTTTAAAAAAAGTTTAATGGGCATAATATTATAGAAGCAATGTAGGTTTTTACTAGCAATTATGTATTATTTGAATATTGCATTAAAATTATAATTTAGTTTCTATTTCATTTGCATTTTCACTATTCATAGCATTGTGCTAGAGATTTTTTTATATTTAAAAAAGTACATTCCTAGATATGTTACAAAGGTCCTAGATATATGAAAAATTACATTGCTAGATATGTTACAAAGGCCCTAAATATTATATTATGGCCCTATCTACCTAGTGAGATGTTGGAGAAATTCTAGCCCACTTACTTAAGTAGGTGCGAGAAGTTATGTGACATCAATTATGTTCTAATTCTGACACTACTTGCTAGAGGCAAGTGTGGGAGGTTAAAGGGAGGCATAAGTAGAAATAAAGCTATAAGTAGGCATCAAGACATGTGCATTTTATTCATTTATTTGTATATGTTAATACTTCTATAAATTTAATATAAAAATATTCTAAACTAAATGTTAATAATAACTAAAATTTTGAATGAACTTTGATTAAAAATGAAAGTCAAATGCAAGTGAACCTCTGATACCAAGTGTTGTGTGATGCATCTGAACCCTCTATGAAAGTGGCTTCAAAGGTGTAACTTAGAACCTTAAATTATAAGTCAGGTTTTATTATTATTTTGTTTATTCTTTGCATGTCATCATATTTATTTTAATTAATTAAGTGTTATTAATATTATGATGGGTTGGGAGAGAAGTCTACTAAGCTATTTTTCTTATACTCTGATGTTTTCTAATCTTTCAGGAAAAGGTAAATGTCTCACGAAGCAGAAAAGGATTGAAGCAGACTCTTCTAAAATTGAGCTGTTAAGGAAATATTTTGCAATCTAGTGTTTAATTATTTTAATGTGAAGAACTTCTTGAGCTAGATTAGTGTACATATGCTTTAATGTAGATTTATAGTATCTATGGTTGTCTCTATTAGCGCTTGAGCTTTAATTATATGTTTAAGATTTTTAATCCTTCCATTATATCTTAGGGCAACATAGGGTCGTATAAGAGCAATGGTTTGGAAGGATTAGAATTATAACTTGAACTATAGAAAATTATTTATATCAATAAGAAAAAGAAGTTGGGGGCCTAGTTTTAAAAATTGTCTATTAGTCTATGATGAGTATATATATATATAATTGAACCATTTTGTTATTCATATAGATCAAAGTATTACTACTTTTTGAACCCCCAAGAGTAAGAGGCAACTGATGGACAGAGTTTTAACTATGTTGCTAGTAGGTTAAAGTACTGTGGTGGAAATATATTCAAATTTGTTAAAGCAGTTTGTTGGGTTAGTGGACTAGTTGATGGGTGAAGGAGGTAGGAGGTGAAGGAGGCAAAAGAGGCACTAGATATGGTGATAGGTATGACATTTATTTATAACAAGTCCTACCAAATTTTATTTGATTCTAGAGTAAGCCAATTTTTCTATCTAAACATGTGTTGGATAAATAACATTTGGTTCTATATATTAAAAGTACTCTGAGGTTGTTAACCCTTTATAAAAACTTTAATGATAGTACATGAAAGTAAATAAATAAGTACTTTACATATCACAACAAAAAGTAATAGATTTCCCTTAATTATGCCCTTGTACCTCCCATCAAAACAGAATTCTGAGAATTCTAGCCCTCATGACTCACTTGCAAGCATATTAGAAAATAGGTCCTTCTGACTCCCAATACCCAGTACCAGAACATAATGTGCATATAGCAAAATAGCTGAGTGTTCATATAACCCCATAATGTATTTTTAACACCAGAATATGCATTTAGCATCAGAACAGAACTTCCTCCACCAATATCATATATTTTTAGAATCACACATTTTAACTAGATAAGTAAATAATTCATTATATTAAAGTAATAGAAATGTGAATAAACTCATTTTAGAATTTAACAAAATACATTAACAGTAGGGAATATAAAATACTATTGAGCAAAAATTCATTGTTTAAGAGTTTAACCAAAATACCAAAGATTGTTCAAAATATCATATTAAATTTTTAATTGTATAAAATTATTTTTTTGATCAAAATTATATTTAAGATAATTAAAAGTGCACTTTTTAGTACTCTAGGTGTAAAACTAGAAAAAAATGATCAAAATGTCTAAAAGTGTTGCCTCTATAACATATATCAAGTTATGCAGTGAAAGTTTTATAGGTATAAACTTATTATCTTTTTTAGACAATAGAAATATAATTTAAATAAAAAAAAACTATATTTTTTTTAGCCTATCTCCAACCTAATAACTTTCAAAACTATGTCCTCAGCTTAAAATGGACTGATGTTGACCAAAATTAGCTTTCTCTCTACATAATACATAGTTGTGCTTTCCTTTTTTACTTTTTGAAAATTTTTATAGCCTCATTAATGCATAGTAGCTTTTTCTTGGAAAATATAAGATTTTTTCAAATCATGGCTATTCTTTTCTTGGAATATTTAGCTATTTTTCTCAATATTATCATATGTTAGATTTTGTTGAAGGAAAATTTTTATTTGCTATTTTGTTTAAGAAAAAAAGTCGTAATTTTTATTTACTTTGCTGATGAATAGCTATTTTGTTTAAGAAACACATTATTTTTAAAATTAGACGCCCATTTTCTTAGAAGCATCACATGAAATACATTATGAATGTAGGATATATTATCTAAAAATTATAATTTATAGGCTTGATTTTTGATTCATTCAATTACTTCAAACAGTCGAATATACCTTTGACTAAACTATCTTTATTTACCAAATCTACTAATGCCTTTCATCAGCTTAATTTTTACATATAAGAATTCTCTAACCTAAAATTCTACATCCAAATTCTTAGCATTATAATATTATTTTTGTTTATTTGTATTTCCTTTAATCTATACTTGATAAGACAGATTTTCTAATAGCTTCATCATTCAAAATTAGCCCTATTAGATTTCTTTGATCCACCTCTTTCCAAGATAGAGGTGTTCTACATTCCTACCTTTCAGACTTTTGTAAGGGGCTATACCTATACATCATTGAAAGATGTTATTATAGGAAAATTTGATCAAAGGTATAAAATATTTCTTGTTATCGTCAAATTCCATAACAAATAACCTAAGAAGATCTTTTAATACCTAAACAATCCTCTCAAATTTTTCGTTACTCTGAGGATGAAAAGTCATATTGATATTTAATTTTGTGCCCAAATCTTGTTGAACACCTCTCTATAATATTGATATAAACCTGTCATCTCTATTAGAAAGGATCACCTTCAGTATCTCATGCAATAGAATAATTTTTTATACATATATATGTGCTAATTTATTCACTAAATCATAATGTTAGATTGTAAAAAAATGAGCAGACTTCCTCAGATGAACTATCGTGACCTAGGTAAAATCATGCCATTATCTTAATCTATGAAATCCTATAAAAAAAATCTATTATTACCCCTTCCCATTTCCGCTCTAGAATATGTAACGATTAAAGAAAATCACCAAGCCCCTAATGCTCAGCCTTCACTAACTAATAGGCTTCACATTTCAAAATAAAATATGTCACTCCTTTCCTTAACCTAAACCACAAGAATGTTGCGGATCCATGATTTTTTATTTTGATGATAGCAAACATTCCTTATTTCTCTATGATTGCCTTATGTGCTAACATTTCAGGTCCACACGAATAGACTGCAATTTGGAACCAGCTCAAGATTGGGTAGACTAGGTCTGTGTCAGTTTGTAATCTTTTTCCTTTCTTGAGTCTGTTGTATTTGGTGTGGCATCTGATGATTTGTAACTTGGAAGATTTTCTGTTGTGCCCTAAAAGATTTCTATTTTTGGTAACATCGTCCGGGACGATATTTATATCGTCCTGGATGATCTGACAAAAGTAGAAACCCTAATTAGGGCATCCTCATTAAAGCAGCCGTCTTTATGCAAAACACATCGTCCTGGACGATTTTGTATCGGCCAGGATGATCGGCTCAATTCAGCAAGAATCTGCCACCAGATCTACTTAAGAAATTCTTATTTTTGGATATCGTCCTGGTGTGTTCTTTTCTGATTATCGCTTCCGCATTAATTTTTCTTCCGCACTTTGATTGTGGTGATTTGGTTCGTGTTTTTGGTTTTAAAGTTTTCCAATTCACCTCTCTCTCTCTTTACTTAGCCTTGGGCCAGTTCTATAAGGCTTAAAATCGCTAATGAACTTTCAAGTGCTATCTGAGCACTTTCAAGAAATAAGTTTTTAAAAGCTTTTGAATTTCGATCCATGGCTAATCGTAATGTTGCGTAAGGTTATTCATTCACTAGACCTCCTTTATTTAAAAATATGTCATTTTATTTTTTGAAAACTCGCATGTGTATTGTCTTGCAATCGATTGATTTTCGCATGTGGCATATGATTTTAACTGGTTATTCATCACCGTCACGTATTATTAATGGAGTTAAAACTAATATTCCTTTTAATCAATGGAATTGAGAAGAACAAGTAAATGCTCAATTGAATGCAAAATCTTTAAACTATTTTTTCTGTGCTTTAAATTATGTAGATTTCATGTTAGTATCCACGTGCACTACCGGTAAGGAAGTTTGGGATAAACTACACACATATATGAAGGCACTAATGAAATCAAGCAATCCAATTTAAATATGTTAATTCATGATTTTGAACTGTTTTCCATGAAACCTTTTGAAACGATTTTAAACATGTGTGTAGTTTATCCCAAATTGTAACATCACTAAACCTTTTTGCAACCAGGTTCATTCAAATTGTAACATCATTACATGCCTTAGGAATAGAATTTTCAAATTTTAAAAAAGTTAACAAAATTCTGTGTTGTCTACTAGATAAGTTTAATGCTAAAATAGTTTCTATTTGTGAATCAAAAGATTTGAATGATTATTCTATTGATAATTTGATATTTGTGAATCTAAAGATTTGAATGTATATTCTATTAATAATTTGATTGGCTCACTCATTGCCTACGAGCAAGGTTTGGGTCAAAGTTTTTTGGATGTAGGTGAAACAATCGTTCTAAAAGAAAAATATACGGAAATAAGAAGCTTAGTTGGTGACGATAGCAATGACTTATCAAGCAAATCACAAAGCTCACCAAAGCATAAGAAAAAGAGGAAAAAAGATAAAAATTGTAAGGATGTTAATATTTCGTCTGACGTTATTTATTTTCGATGTAGGAAACCTGGACATACGAAAAATGAGTTCCCTAATTTAAGAATTCTTCCTGCAAAAGAAAAGGGTAAGGCGAAGCTATATTTAAACTGGGGAAATAATGAAAAGCAAAAAATCTCATGGGCAGATCTAGTCTCTGAAGCATCAGACATGGAAAGAGATAATGGTTAAATGCCTTATTTGTGTCTTTCTTTTTTGTTTTCATTTTTTTTAATTTTTTTGTGTTTTTTTTTCGTTAATTTTTTTCTCTCATCAACACACATATTCACTTTTCTAAAAATGAAAAATATACTTCTTGATTTTGCTTGAATTCTTTGGTAAGTTGTGTTTGACTTCTCTAGAACAGTCAAAGGAAGGAAACTCATTTATTTTTAACTCTCAATCTCTATTTTCTAAAAGAGGTTATCCTACTTTTGATTTAAAATCTTTTTCATCTTTTAAATTGGTTTTTGAAACAAAATTTTTTATCTCTCTACGTTT
>NW_021345752.1:166430-206801 GCF_001605985.2 Dendrobium catenatum | reverse complement strand
CACTATAAATCCAGTGTGTTCTTTTCTTATTATCGCTTCCGCATTTATTTTTCTTCCGCACTTTGATTGTGGTGATTTGGTTCGTGTTTTTGGTTTTAAAGTTTTCCAATTCACCTCTCTCTCTTTACTTAGCCTTGAGCCAATTCTATAGGGCTTAAAATTCCCTAACAAACTTTCAAGTGCCATTTGAGCACTTTCAAAGAATATACCTTTTAGATTAATGTACATTTTGTCGCTACTTGGGTGAGTAGTGTAGCATGAATAATGAGCTTCATATATAATAACTGATCTTAAATTTTCATAACTATGAACCCATAATCTTTTCTTATAAGATTACAAAAAAATTAGACACTAATAATTTTTATTTCTTACCATACTTGATCTATTCATTTAATTTCAAATATGTGTATTTGACTTTTGAGCTTCTTGAATCCATTCTTGCAAAAACAATTGAATAATCATTTGAGCCATAATACTAAAACTGTGATTAATTGCTAATATAGTCTTTCTATATCATGAATCAAATATTCATCAAAAGTAAGTAGAATTCTTCATAATCTAGAAGACTTTTTGCTCAGAACATCTGCTACCATATTCGCCTTATCAAGTTGATACAAATAATCAAATAATAATTTTAATCAACTAAAGCCACCTCCTTTGCCTAAGATTAAGAATGTTCTTAGTGAATATATAATTCAGACTCTAATGATAAGGAAAATGTTACACTTGACACCATACATATTATGTCTACATAACTTTAAAGAAAACACAATATAAGAAAGCTCCAAATTATGTGTTAGATGTTTCTCTCATATGACTTTAACTACCTGGAAGCATATGTTATGACCTTTCTATGTTGCATCGCCACACATCTCAATCCATTCAATGAAGCATCACTGAAGACTTAAATTTCTTTTAGTTTCTAAAACTCTCATCACAATCAAATGTTCAAATAAAAGCCACTAACTTTTGAGTTAGTCTCATCAGAGGTACCAAAATATGAGAAACTTCCTTCATAAACTTCTTGTAATAGTCGACCATGCCTAAGAAGCTACATACCTCAGATACATTAATTGGTCTCGGTCAATCAACAACATAGTGAATTTATTGGGGATCTATAGAAATACCTACACTTTACACCATATACCATAGAAAGGAATACTCTTTAATAAGAATTTCCTCTTAGAAAATTTAGCATGAAGGTGATGATACTTCATAGTTTCTAAAATAATCCTCGGATTAGTTGTATTCTCTTCCTCATAAGTGAAATAAACTAAAATATCATCTATAAAAATGATTACAAACTGAATGAGATATTCCTTGAATCTCATGTTCATCAGATCCAAGAAAACTGTCGGCACATTAGTCACCCAGAAGGCATGACTAAGAACTCATAATGTCCATATCATGTGCTAAAAATAGTCATTGCCACTCTTCTCTCTTTTTTAACTAATAATATCCATATCTCAAGTAGATCTTATAAAATATAGAATATACTCTAAGTTAATCAAACATATCATCGATCAATGACAGACGATACTTACTCTTGATAGATATCATATTCAATTTTGTATAATCAATATATGTACATATCATACTATCCTTTTTTCATAAAATAAATATTCATGCTCCATATAAAGACACATTAGGATGGGTAAATTACTTATTAACTAACTCCTTCAGCTATACTTTTAACTTCGAAAGCTCCGTAGGTGTCATCATATGCAGAGCAGTTCACAAAAATAATCAATATAGAACTCAATTTCTTTATTTGAAGCAAACTCAATAAATCTTCAAAAAAGAAAAATGAAAACTCCTATATGATCAAAATATCAAAAAAAGAAACATCATCACCACATCTATCCTAAATATATGCTAAGAATATCACACAACCTTTCTAGCATAACTTATCTACTTTTGTAACAAAACTTAGAAAAAATAGACACTAATAAGAGTAAATTATGTTACATTTTTATGTGATTTTATCAATCTAAATGTGTTATTTTAATTGTTTGTGTGCAGGAAAAATAATAAAATGAAAAAAAAAACTTAAAGTAGAGTCCAATACCATGGAGTCTGATAATTCTATGCTGCAGCGCCATTTTCCACACCACTAGAGCACAACACTTTGACATGGCTACATCGTGTTCACTATCTTTAAGCACTGTGGCATCAACATGGTCAGCTTGGCAGCACTGTATTCATTGTCTTCAAGTATCGTGGTGTCTCAATCTATCACACCTTGGGGCCAAATTTGTCACTTGGGCAACATAGTGTTCAAAATTTAGTAGCACCATGGCATAATAATTGTAACTTCTAAGGGACATAATCTGCCAGGGAAGTAGCATGACTGTTCACTAAGTAATTGTTACAGATCAACAACCTCCATGGTGATGCAAAAGTTCTAGTGCTGAAGCACTAATTCATTTCAATGTTTAAAGATTACAGTGCCACCAACTAATTTTGTGTTATCCTATAAATAGAGTGATAATATGTTTGTAAGTGAGTTCAGTCACTTGTCTATTTTTATTACTTTTAAGAGTACTTCTTGAAAGTTTGATAGGGATGTTAAGCCCTAATGAACTAGTCCCAAGGCTAACCAAGAGGGGGATTGAATTGATATTTAAAAATTTCTTTAATCAAAAGAACAATCGCAACCAAACAATCACCATAGAAATTAAAGTGTGGAAATTAAATGCGAAAGTATAATAAGAAAGAACACACCAGAACTTTATAGTGGTTCGATCAACTTGACCTACATCCACTCCTTGGAGCCTCTCCTTTGAGTATTACACTAAACATAGTGTTTCTCCTTTTGCCCCAACAGCAAGGCAGAGAAGCCCGTACAAAAACTCCTTTCCACCAACCTCATTCAGACAAAGAACTCAACTCCTTTTGCTTCCTCCTGAAGCAAGTCGAGATCCTCAATTAGATATTGCAGTATACCTCTCTAGAACCCCCAAGGAACTAGGGACAATGATCAAAGAAGATGACATAGATCCTTGCATTAAGCAACCTTTGTGAAACCCCTCACAAACTTTCCCTCACAAGATCCTCTCTCTCTCTCTCCCTTGCTCTCTCTCTCTCTCTCCTTTTGGCTCTCTCAGGTCAGGATAGCAGTAAAAGATTATTACTTGATAAAAATAAAGATCTTTTTAAGCAAGGGCTCAATATTAGACCTAATTAGTAAATAATCATCAAATATCATCCAGGAAATAAGTACATCATCCTGTACAATTAGTTCAACTCGATGAGTATCATCCAAACAAACGCATTGAATGGATGTCTAGATGATGGAAAATAACTAAATCATCCAGACCGATTAGTACAAAATGACAAATATCATCAAAAATATTGCCCGGAATGGATGTCTAGACGATAGAAAAATAACTTGATCGTCCATGCAAATCTCCTGATTATCTCATTCAACTCAATACATATCATCTAGAGCATTGCTCTGAATGGAGCCAGGTTGATGTTTGATCATCCAGAAAGAATTAAGGTTTGTGAACTGATTATCCCGGACAATCCTACAATCGTCCAGGCTGACATGATCGAGTAATCAAGCCTTAATTACTTTCCTTATTTACCAGATCATCTAGGACGATGCCCTGGATGATGTCCAAAAATAAAAGATGCCTAAATAGATCTGGCAGTAGATTCATTCTGATTTGAGCCTATCATCCCGACCGATACTAATTATAGTCCAAGACGATGCGCTTAATTGCGATTGTCTTAACCAAGAGGCCCTAATTAGGATTTTTATTTTTAACTAATCATCCAAGCCAATTTTTGGATCATCCCGAATGATGTGATTGAAAACAAAAAACTCTAAAATAATCAAAAAATTTCCCCCAAGTGTGTGTGTATAAGGTTACTTACTTTGCACCAGGACACACAATGTTAAAATGGACTCAAGAAACGGTAAAAAACATATATCATACATTACAAACTGACTCAATCCTAATCTACCCAATCTTGAGCTGGTTCGATTTGCAGTTTGATGTTGTGGACCTAAAAAGTTAGTAGGCAAAGCATTTGTGGAGAATCAAAAATATTTTCTATCATCAAAATTATATTCTAAAATTAGATTTGCTACAATCTCCCCCTTTTTCAATGATAAAAAATAATTAAACAATCAAAACTAAATAAAACACTAACAAAAGTGAAAACAGTACGATGAAACTACTCAAACACTTCTCCCCCTTTTGACATCACAAAAAGGAGGAAAATCTAGAAAAGAAAAAGCTGAATAGAAGACAAAAAAGAAGAAGAAAAGCAAAGTTTTTTTTTATCAAAGCATGAATATGATAAAGTCTCCACGTGATTGAATTTAATGACTTGTAAGACCAATGAATTAACATCATCAAAATTTAAAAATAGTAGAATATTCGATCCTGTTACCCTAGCTTGCACTTCTCTCAAGGCAAAATCATCTTTTGAAAATAAAAAACGTAACTCAGAAAAACCAATTGGATAAGAAAAAGAGATCCATTTAAAACTTAGGTTTAGAAAAATATCTTATAGAATCATATACCAAAGTAATTTTTTACAATCGCAAAATTCAGAATCAAGCCTTTGAAAATATTAAGTGACACATGAATTCTTCTATGTTTTAAGAGTTTGAAAGAGAAGAGAGCTTGCTTTCGGTGGGCTCTTTTATGCCTTTTGTGAAATTATTGGCGCACTTTGTGTATCTTGCGACTTATGATAAACTTTATGTATCTTTCTCAATTTGGCATCATTGCGCATCTTTTGATTTGGCGTCATTAGATTTTTTTCTTTTGCAAGCTAGATCCCTTTTCAAAACTCTTAAATACTCTTAGTTGTGCGTATATCTTCTAGATATTAAAGAGGAAAAACTCACTCTCCAATATAAGGAAGAATAAATCACATAATAGAATCAAAATCATATGATAAATGCAATGACAATATTATGAAAAGATTTGAAAGTAATATAAAGAATTTAAACAACATAAATATAAAATAGATTACTATAGCAAGATAGAAAAGATCTCAATCCCAAAGTCCAATTGTTAATTTGAGATAGACTTTTTTTTTGAAAAGAAAATTACACCACTAAAAAAGATTAGAGGAAGGGAAACAATTAACGATGTTTCTCACTTTAACAAATATAGAGATGTAAAACATTGACTAAAAATTTTCTAAATAAAAATAAGGCATAAAATATCATTTCAGCTATGACCAAACTTAAAAAACAAAGTCAGAACATCATAGATGAAAAAACTACAGAATAGCAACAAATAAAAAATCAACACTCAAAAACTAAAATGAAAGGATAGAAAATAACAACAAACTATAGAATAAAAAAATGCAAATTAGATTTTATTAAGCAGTAAGTTGATGCAATTAAGAGCTCTGAGCCGCCACTGTCCAAGTACTACATGCTCTCTTGAGGCCTTTTATGAGAGTATGTCTGCAAAATCATCAAACAATAAATTTAGGAACCCAAACAGGTTTGGGTCCCTTCTTATGAAAAGAAGAATTCAATGCATGTATGCTATGCTATGAATCATGCGATTTGGATCTCCACACCCAATATGTACTACGGTGAACAGTGAAAGTGTGTGAAATATGTCCTAGCATGCCACATGAAAAATATCTAACACCAGGAAAAAGATATACTAAATTGTTCGGGTTATAATGCCTCTTCCTAAGTTTTAACTTTAGATCAAGTGTGGGTGTATTTCTATTTATTTCAAGTGCATTTAATTTAGCTTTAAACCTCGAGTTAGCATTTTCTAAAATAGCATTATCAACATTTAAATAGTGCTCCATATGCTCAGATTCTTCAATATAGGTTTTAAAATCAGTTTCATGTGAGGTGTAGGATGATTTCAATAAATTTTGCTTAATAACCAACTCATAATGCTTTTTATTCAATTCATCAAACTCATCAAGTAATGACAAGTGATGCTATCAATTTGGGAGTGATCTTTTAATATAATTTCATGCTATTTTATAAATTTGAGAACTCTAATTTCAAACTAGCATGAAATTTCTTAAGTTTCCTATATGATGTATAAATGTTGTCACAAACTTTAAGTAATTGATCATAGGTTAGTTCATATTTCGCTTCTTGGTTAGACTGACCAAGATGATCACCCATTTAGAATATGTTAGTTGTCTCCTCCTCAGCTTCAGTCTCAGAACAGTTAGATGTAGAATTTGCCCAGAATGCCTTTTGGAACCTCTTCTTATCCTTTATGTACTTGGGTTTCTCCTCACCCTTCTCCTTGCTTGGGTGATCCGTAAGTGTAGGACAACCAGCTTTTACATGTCAAGGCTTCTTGTATTTAAAATAAACAACATCAGAAGAATTTTTATAATTTTTGTTACCTTACCTTTATTCCATTTCTGATGGTGCTTGTGATTCTTCCTTAGAAATCTCTTAAACTGCCTAGTGATTAAGACAACATCATCATTTTCAGACTCGGAAGAATCAGTGTCCATATTATTAGCCTTCGGTGCCACAGTTTTCTCCTTCTTTTGCTCACCTGCATCAAGTTATCTTTGGTTCACTCATTACTCGTAAGCAATGAGTGATCCAAGTAAGTTATCAACATAATACGTATTCAAATCCTTGGATTTAGTAATTGCAGTGATCTTAGCATTAAAGGAAGAAGGCAAGCATCTCAAAATTTTATTCACTCTTTCATAGTTAGTTAACTATCTTCCTAAAGCATACAATGAGGTGACAATTTGAGTAAACCTAGTATACATGTTAGAAATCAATTCAGTAGGTTTAATACAAAAAAGTTCATAGTCATGCAATAAAATATTCAACATAGATTATTTAACTTCATTGGTTTTTTCATAAGTAATACATAATCGATCCCAAATTTCTTTACCAGTAGCACAAGTTGAAACACGCATATAATCTTCCGAATTCAAAGCACAGAAAAAATAGTTGAAGTATTTTGCATTCAATTGAGCTAAATCCCTATCCTCAAGAGTCCATTTAGTGAATGGAAGTACATTATTAATGCCATTAATTTTATGAGATAGAGGTGTATAACCTTCCTTAACAAGCATCGACATGCGATAGTCAATCGATTGTAAAAATGTATACATGCAAGTTTTCTAAAAATCAAAATGAATATTATCAAACAAAGGTGGTCGGGTAGTAGAATATCCTTCTGCAGTATTATGATTACCAAAGTTAGCCATTGATTAAAATTCAAAAGTTTTCAAAAACTCAATTTTATGAATCCTACTCTGATACCACTTGAAAGTTTGATAGGGATGTTAAGACCTAATAAACTAGTCCCAAGGATAATCAAGATGAGGGGTGAATTGGTTTTAAAATTTTCTTTAAGCAAAAGCACAATCACAATCAAACAATCACTCTAGAAATTAAAGTGTAGAAATTAAATGTGAAAGTACAATAAGAAAGAACAGACTAGAATTTTATAGTGGATCGATCAACTTGACCTACGTCCAATCACTGGAGCCTCTCCTCCGAGTATTTCACTAAACACATTGCCTCTCATTTTTCCCCCACAACAAGGTGGAGAAGCCCGTATAAAAACTCCTTTCCACAACTTTCGTGAGGTAGAGAACCCAACTCCTTTTGCTTCATGTAGAAGTAGGCAAAGAACCCAACTCCTTTTGCTTCTTATTGAAGCAGGCAAAGGACCCAACTCCATTTGCTTCCACCTGAAGCTGGCAGAGAACCCAACTCAATTTACTTCCTCCTGAAGAAGGTAGAGAACCTTGATTAGATGCTGAAGTAGACCTCTCTAGAACCCCCAAGGAATAAGGGACGATGAATCGAGAAGACGATGTGGATCCTTATTTGGAGAAACCTTTATGAAACCCCTCAAAAACTCTCCATCACAAGATCATCTCTCTCTCTCTCTCTCACCCTTGCTCTCCCTCTCCTCTTTGCTCTCTATGGTATGGACAGCAACAAAAGATTATTACTTGATAAAATACGATTTCTTTTTAAGCAAGGGTTCAAAATTAGCCCTAATTTGCAACTAATCATCAAATATTGTCCAAGACGATAGTATATCATCCTATACGATTAGTTAAACTCGACGAGTATTGTCCAGATAATCACCTTTGATGGATGTCTAGACGATGGAAAAATAACTAGATCGTCCGGGCCGATTAGTACAAAATGACGAATATTGTCCAAAACATCACCCTGAATGGATATCTGGACAAATGAAAACTAACTTGATTGTCTAGACTTACCTCCTGATCATCCTGGATGAATAGTTTAATTTAGTACATATCATCTAGAGCAACACCTTGAATGGAGCCAGGCCAATTTTTTATAGTCTAGAAAGCACTAAGGTTTATGAACTGATCGTCTAGGCCTATAGGATCGAGCAATCAAGCCTTTATTGCTTTCCATAATTACCAGATTAATTTAGACATAATTTCACTACATCATTAAGGATGAAACCCGGGATGATGTCCAAAAATAAAAGATTCCTAAATAGATCTGGCAGCAGATTATTTCTAATTTACGCCTATCGTCCCGGTCGATACTAATTATCATCTAGGACGATGCGCTTAATTCCAACTGCCTTAATCAGGATGCCTTAATTAGGGTTTCAATTTTTAACTGATCAACCAGGCCAATTTTTGGATAATCCTAAATGATGTGATCAAAAATAGAAAACTCTAAAATAGTCAAAAATTTTCCCCCAAGTGTGTGTGTGTGTGTAAGGTTACTTAACATCAGGATACACAATGTTATAATGGATTTAAGAAAAGTTAAAAAACACATGTCGTACATTACAAACTAACTCAATCCAAATCTACCCAATCTTGAGCTGGTTTGACTTGCAATTTGATCTTGTGGACCTAAAACGTTAGTTGGCAAAGCAGTCGTAGAGAAACAAAAATGTTTACTATCATTAAAATTATATTCTCTGAAATCAGATTCACTTAGAGTAAGGGAAACTAGAGAAGTGCTAGATATAATCATTAGAGTGTTTAGTTAATGTTTATTTATGCAAATTTATATGTTATGGAAGAAGTAGTGTAGAGTAGATACGTTGATCCATTCTAGTGATATCACTCTCTTAGATTTTTGTTCTTCCATGATTTCAATGAAAATGAGTTTGTATATCTTTTCTTCCATGTCTAGACAATTATCTAATTTTGGATTGATGTGTAGATAATATATTATGTACAAATGAAGATTCATGTAATATCAAGTTAATTAAATGATATTTTTAATGCTTTCCTTTTTTTTATTGCACATAGTGGCCATATGTGTAGTTAAAATAAAGTGTGATGTATAACTTCAATAGAGGAATACAAGAAAAATAAGGAATATTAAAATAGTATGTTTGCATACGTAGACATATGTTGTAAAATCTGCTAGGTTCTTAAGGTGATGATATAGCTATAAGAGGTTAGCAGATATCCTATTCACCCCTACAAGTTTTATAGAGATCTAGAGATGCATATGCTCTGAATCATATTATAAATAAGACTTTCACTAGGAAAGATATATAGTTTATATTCACCAATCCAAAACACATTATATATATATATATATATATATTATAACAATTATTTTTACTATTTTTATTCATTGATTGAATACCCATAACTATTATTTTTAATTTCAATAGGTGAATTTTGCAATTAGAGTAAACAGTAGTAGCTGATTATTAGAAAGCATACTTCCTCATGGGTTTGACACTCTACTTTATAACTTTATTACTTTATTTGGCATGTATACTTATGCATATCAAGTGGGATTTATTATTTTTTAGATATCAAAGAAAACCTAAGCATTATTTATGGGAGATAGAGTACTAAACATTTTAACAATTTAATAGTGCACTCCATTACCCCCATGAGACACCACTAACTCCCTAAAAGAAAAATTCTCACTACCTATAAATAAAGTAAGTTGCTTCTTTAGAAAATAAATTTAGGCAAAATATAAGCTCAACTAATCCAGAGCTAAAAT
Source organism: Dendrobium catenatum (assembly GCF_001605985.2). Lineage (NCBI taxonomy): Eukaryota > Viridiplantae > Streptophyta > Magnoliopsida > Asparagales > Orchidaceae > Dendrobium > Dendrobium catenatum. The sequence continues at coordinate 196,837 of NW_021345752.1, read as the reverse complement.
GACATCAAATTTAGATAAATGCAATATAATTAAACTATACCTCCACTTCTTATTAGATATTTTTATATCGTGGAAGCTTACTCTACTAGATATTATACCATATATGATCGGTAAAGTAACATATAGAGTAAAGGTAAAAATATGAAAGGTGGTTGTAGTAAATAAAAATAGTACTAAAATATAAATATATGATTGGCTCTAGACTTAAACAAATTGTTATAGGGAAGATAAAAAATGTAAGTCATACCTATAATAATGTTTGGTGTGGCTTGGGCCTCATATTAAGTTAGACTTTATGCACATGCCTAAATTGGAGATAGTACAACAAAAATGCTAGGCACTCTCTGACCTAAGGGGCCGGGGTTTCCCAGCTATTCAAAGGCACTAACTCTACTAGATTACCACTCAAAAAATGTGTGAAGTGGAACTATTCTAAGCCTCCCTGGTGATCTAATAGAACTCCTAGGCTGGCCTTAGAACTTCTATCAAGTCCTACATATGGGAAATTAACTTTTATGTGCCCAATTTGAATATATATATAAGAAAACATTGCCCATTCATTCTATAACACTAAAAAAAGTGGTGTATGCCATAATTATGACATAGAGGTGCCCCACTAAAAGAACCAAAATTTGCCACACTTTGACTGTCTTAGACTACCACAGATTGTTCATTTCTCAAGGAATCCCTAAGTCAAAATATATTCCACTTCTTAATAAAGCTCCCATAATAAGTACTCATTAAATTGCTTCCTACTAGCAATCCACCACTACTGAGTGCTATCAATTTATTTTCAATTAAATGATCTTGCTCTACATATTCAAAGAAATTATAAATGTGAAATGGAACCCATGGCTATCTCAGAACATCCCGAAGCTCTCTCAATCATTTATAGCACTTTTAATTAGGAGTGTTAACAAACTATGGAGCATGCCTGAGCAATGTAGTAAACTTAACCTCATACTACATGATAATCCTACTACCTTAAACCAATCTAAAAAATGCCTCGTAGATCGAGCAATATATAGAAGGGTAAATACCATACTCAAAATGCATTAGAAAACTCCTTCGAATTGATTAGGGAGTTCAACCTCCCCTAAAGTTTCTCCTCATACTAGCCTTGCCACAAGCATTTATCCTCTCTATCTAACTAAAATCATGATTTCAATCTTTACAAAAGATAGTTAAACTATTATTTAAGTTTTTAAGAATTTAGGAATGACATATAGTGAATTTTCTAAGTGGGCATTTACTTATGAATGGTATAATAATCTTGATGCAATCAAATTTTAATTAGCTTTATTTTATTTCTATTAAAATGCATGTAAATTGACTTTTTATGTAAAAATCATATGTAGTGAACTTTAAAAAGTGGCATAAAAAATATGTTTTTCCTAGAGAAAACAACATTTTCAAACAAAACTGCACCCTCATAAGTCAGGTGGTCTACCACAACTCTCAAGCAGGGAGGTGCTTGGCAAGGAGAGAAGAAAATATATGATGCATGATAACTCCAGACGTGCTATAACTTTCCTCTTAGGAATGTTTCTCTTTCTATATGAGCCTAATTTTTTTTTTTTTTTTAGTTATGAGTAGAAGAATTTATTTTCTCTTTAAGAGCCTATTGAAATATAGGCTAATAAAAATGTAAGAAAGAAACTTATAAAAAGCAAGCAATTTCTAATGCATAAGTAATGTACGGAAAAACCCATAAAACCCAAATCAAATCAAGTAATAGAATGAAAGGTCATGTGGCAAGTACTACTTAATGTACAAACTAGGGTCTACTGAAATTAAAAGTGGCCATGCTCCACTAACAACATCCTTGAGTTTCATACAGATGATGTAAGTTTTAAAGTGAAACATTTTTTGTATTCATTTTTTTAGCTCCTTTATTCGGGTTCCTTAAATTCATTAGGTCAGGACATCCAAATGAAAACAACTCCTCCCTGAAGGGGTGTTTTCTTTCTCTTTGGATCTTAAATTATCTAAATTTGGATCTCCAAATAGAATGAACTCTCCCTTAAGGGTTGCTCCTTTCCTCTTTGGATTCTATCTTTGATACTAAATATTCAAATTTAATTAAATTTCAAAACTCCTTTTAAGTTTACATGTAGGAAAAATAAAAATACTCTATATAACCTAGAGGTTATCCTTAACATTTCTTATAAAATCACAAAATAATCTCAAGTATTTTTATATAATTCATTGCTCACTTTTAAGCAAGCACATTTAATTGTCCATGATTTTAATTTTTAGAGGGCTTAGCAAGTAGAAAACCAACAAAAAGTTTGTTAGTAAAATTTTAATTAGCCCTCTTTTATAGCCTTTTATAAACATACCACCTACAAAAAAATTGTTAACATCTAGCTCATTCCTAACCTAGAAAAATCTAAATGCCCATTGCTAGTCACGACAAAACCATATGTCATAACATATTACAAATCACAACAAATTTATTTCAAACCATATGAAAAGAAAGTGCAGTAAAATTCTATCACTCAATCATTAAAACTAATCATCTTCACATCACAGAGAAGTTTAATCACATCACAAAGAAATCGCATTAAAAAAAATGACCTAGCCTGAAACTAGAGTATATTATATAACAAGCATACTATAGAATGTGTATAAGGCTATGTAGCTTGGATATGTCATAAATTTGGCATTGTTTGAATTTTTCTAACTTTTGAATTTTGTCTAATCAAGCTTGAAGGATATTTAATTCAAATTCAAGCTTATAATTTAGGTATTAATTTTAAGATGTATTTTAAATGTTAAAGGTGTTTAATGTTTGAGTCCTTAGGCTCCTATATTTTAATTAGTCACTTGATCCTTAAGGCCTTATAAATCCAATACACTTATATCCTCCAAATGGAATTTAACATAAGGTATGAAAGCTCTAGTTTATTAGTAGTTTATTATTAATTATTTAAGTTGAATAATAATTGCCTTTATTTACATAAGGGCCATAAGATTTATTTCACCCTACTTGAGGCTAATTTTATAATCTAGTAGGCCCGAGTTACCCAACAATTACCTTTAAATTTAATTAATCTTATTTGTTATTTAATTTGTTTTAACTTTTGGTTATTTTTTTAGTTGATTCATAATTGATTTTCTTAGTTCATAAAGTTGGTTTACTTCTAAATTTTGAATGTTTTAATTAATCTTATTAGATTTTAATTAATACCCTTATATATGTTTGACTTGAGATTTGATTTTTTTATTTCTTATATATTTTGGAAGTTTTATATATTTTTTATAAATACTAGATTTTATTTATTATTCAATGCAATTGATTTTGTAACGTTTGGATTTTTCTTGAATTAGTAAAAATTTTTAAAGTTCAGTCTTTTTATTAATTTTTTAATTAAAAATAATTGAAGAAATTTCATTTTAGTTCCAAATCAACTCCAAACTTCTTGAAAACTCTCCCAAATGTCAATAATGACTCCTAAGGATGATTTCAAGTGTTTGGAACCATTTGGTATTTATTCTTATTTTTAATTATTTAATTTAATTAGCTAATAATTTTCATTAATTATTAAATTATTTTTAATTTCTTTATAACCTAGTGGGGCTTTTAATTTTCTTGTGTTTAGAGTTTAATTCTAAGCAAAATGAGCCTTAGAATGTATTGTTTAGATTTAATTTAAATTAGTTATGAATTTTTTATGTTTTTGACACTCAAATAAGGGCTTATTTTGGGATTAGCTAATTAACAACCACAATGACTTTCAATAACTTAGAAATTAATTCCTAGTGTTTAAAATGTCACTAAGTGTGTTGTTTTCAAGTTTCCTCTCTATTGGTTGAAAGGGAAATTTCTTAGAATTTTTCTAATTTGTCAAGATAATTTTCTTAATTATTTTTCTTTGGTATCTCTAATGTTCATATACGTTTGAAATATGGTGTTCCTAACCATTACAATAAAACAAACAAGCCTAAAAAAATTATAAAACCATATTCTATATATTTTGAGAGAAATAAAATTTTAAAAATTTTGCATCAAAATCTGACCCAGGATTAAAATAATAAAAGAAAAATAATTTTAATTTTACAAATCATGAATAATCATCCTAAGGATTAACCTTCTTTAATATCCAAATTGAACTCATATATTATAAGTGTAAGTGTAATGTCGACTTACTAGCTTGGAATGAATAACGTATCATTTAGGAATTAGTTCTATATTAGTTAATTATGAAAATCAATTTTTGTAACACCCCGAGAATTAATTTTGAAAGAATTATCTATTTAAATCTCCTAATTAATCGGCAAGAGCTTCTATGAATTCTTTAATAAAAATAAATCTAGCAGAAATAATTAAAAATCAAATTAATCAAAATATAAAACTATATTCATTCCTCAAAATTTATATACAATTGCTAAAAGTTTAATGTATACATTCATCCGTCTATCTTTTAGCTATTTAATATAAAAGAATAAAACAAAAGAAAATAGAGAAATAAAATAAAACCTAAATCTTAGATTTGTTCTCACTCCACTAGATCCTAATCCCTTCATAAAAATATATAAAACCATCGAGTGTGCTAACAATTTAGTAGGTTATCAGAACCTTAAACTAAAATCAATACAAGGTAATAAAAAATAGTATGCATGTAATCATTTAAGCACTATCGGTGCAAATATATAACCCTAAAAGCATATAGCAATCAATGAAGAAGTAATAGGTTATATGATCAATGAACATCAATATAACTATATATGTTAATAACAATAATGATCAGTTATCGATAATCATATACAAGAAGTCCGTAAAGTCTATCATTTTTATACTCATTAGTTAAGGAAAATTTCTATCTATCTCAATTCAAAAATTAGTATACTTATTATATTTAAATGTATGCCAAACAGTGTTGATGATATGCATGTATCTTATATATTATTCTAATGTAGTAAAACACGCCAGTGCAATATATCATGTATATTGTATAATCTATACATATCATATATTCATATATCATGATTCTTGTAAGTCATAATTAATGATTCATATATATTATATGTCCTTATATTATTCTTATCATATACATGTATCATATATAAATCATATCATTTCTATTTTTATGCAGTATATATGTATATACAAGTACTATAAGCAAGAAAAAGACATCCAGCTACTTATGATGTTTTTATTATCAAATCCTATAGGCCAACCCTACAGGAATAAGTCTCAATCATACGTAATTTATGTCAGGTGGCTTCCATAAAAGAAGTTATCACTTTATGCACATCGGTTTATCTATCATATCAATCTGTCTCCTTATGTCACCCTTTTCATATTATTAGGATTACATCAAAAATCTAATTGTAAAGTAAAGTCCATCTACTCACCCTCTTATACAAGGTGACATATCTCCAGCCAACCTAAATCAATCAATTATGTATATATGGCCAGCCTTTCTTACAAATACATATTTTACAACAAATATAATAAAATAAACATATAATAACAAAGTCAATATTCAGTTCACTATGTCATATTAATGTATGTAAAATTTGCATATGAAACAAAATTAGTAAAATTTATAAGATAATGCAATGTACACTTTTTCACATGTATGTATACAAAATGGCAATATTATAACTATTATGTATGTATTATACACATATAAATATATATTTTTTTGATTATTTCTCAAATTTCTAAATTTATCTAAATTATCTAAATTAGGATATTTCCCCTAAATTATGTTGCTACTTGGGGTTCTGAGTTTATAATTTTGATGATAACAAATAATATTTGATTACCTCTTTATTTATCCTAGTATTTATAGTGCATATTTGTTTGTGTGTTGACTAATATTTTAGGTATACCATGCACAATTATTTAAAAATTCAGGGCTCAAGATTTGGTAGAATATATTATGTTAAATAAGTATGTAATTTTCATTAATTTATTTGTAATTTCTTGAGTCAAGTCCTATACTGATATATGTTATATTGGTGTCTGTGCACACACACAGGGGGAGAAAAAATTATTTTAAATATTTTAATTTTTTTGTACATCTTACCGTATGACATGAATCATACTGTATGATATAGTGTAATAGAAATTAACTAAAAAAATTTATTTTCCTGGAAAAAAAAAGATTTTTAAAATATAACTAATCATACAGTATGACCACCACATCGTACTAGACAATATGTTATAATTAGAAAGCCCGCCATTCATTAAATTAGGTAAAAATTTGAATTTGAAAAGTTGTTTTAATTTTATTTTACGAACCTCATCATATTATACGATGTTTAAAATATTGCCTAATTTAATCTTGTGATTAGTCAATCAAATCAGATTAATTTTGATATTTTGATCGTATTATATGAACAAGATCATATTGTACGATCAACAGAGATGATTTTAGTAGTCCCATGCTTTATCCCGGATGAACTCCATTTTTATTAAACTGTTCATATAGTACTAACTTGACATCATATCGTACGAACAAGCAAATTGAACTATTTGTATAGTTATAACAAGTGATTGTATAGTACTAACAGGTTTCTACACATCGCACTGGATGATCCTATGATCGTATTGTATGATCTTTGACAGCTGAATTGATTTTTTAGAATTTTTTGAAGCCCTCTATTTAAGCTTTCTTATAAGACTTTGTAAGAGTCTTTGGCACCCATGGAAGCTTCATTTTTCTGTAGAAAAATTGAAGAGAGAACTTGAAAGGGAGAGAGAAAAGGGTTGAGTTTGAGAGAGGGAGAAGATCATCTTGAGGAAAGTTTTGGGAAGAAGAACATCTCTTTGGTGTCAGTGGACCCAGCTCCTCTGCTGCACCGATGAAGGTGGAAGTGATTTTGTATGGGCTTCTTCACCTAGGTGTGGGGTCTGAAGGAGAGTCACTAAAGGTTTAGTGCAATACTCATAGGCGCCTTTAAAGAGTGGACGTGGGTCAAGGTTTGACCGAACCACTATAAATCTAGTGTGTTCTTGCCTTTATTATTCCTGTACTTTATTTTCGCATTTATTTTTTTTATTAACTACATGGGTGAAATTGATAATTTATCTTTTTATTCTGAATATAATTCCCTTCTGCATCAAATTATAAACAAAATTTATTATCATTAAAGAATTTTTAAATATCAAATTTGCCCACACTCTTGGTGCATCTCATACTTTCAAACTATACAAATACTTAATTAAAATTAATATAATCCTATCAAAATATACATATTGATGACATCTATCATATGGTAAAAGTTAGGCGGTGGAACTTTGCTAAAAATAAAGATATCATAAATATGTTAACAAAATTAAAATGCATAAAATATAAAATATGTAAACTTATTGAAATCAGAGGTAGTTTACCTCGAGCAAGCAAATTTTCCAAAAAAAATTAATTAAAAAAAATTGTTCTATGACCTCCAATCCATGCTTTCTCTCTCACCTATCTTTTTCTTATCAACCCCTCCCTCTTCCTCTATTTTAAATGAATTAGCATGTGAAAAATGGTATATTGAATGTTTTGTAATGGATTATAATTTTATTATTATTTTTTATAAAATATCTTATGATATAAATATAATTATGTAAATTATTTAGCTTTAAATATAATGATCATAAAATCCTTTTATCTTTTTAAATTTGGAGCTTTAAATATTATAAAAAATTATTTATAAAATAACCCAATTTGTTTAAAAATATTTGGTAAAATCGATTTGCATATCAGACACCTAATAGTCCCAAAAAACCCCTATTTATACCGATATGTGTCAAATTTTGACACTACCCTTGAAATTTTATTATAATTAAAGCACAATAATATTTATCTTATGGTGAAGTTGACTTTTAAATTAGACTTATAAGGCTCTTAAAAAAATATTTGATTGGATCAAAATATGGGTTATCATTATTTAAAACATTCATATGCACTAACTCACTTACACTCTCCTTTTTAAAATTGAGAATTATGATCTTTTTTAGAATTCAATATTGGCAGATACCAATTTTTTATGTTATAGTTCCCATTTTTCTTTTGATTCTTTCTTTTAATCTTGTTTCCTTTCACATCTTTTCTATTTTAATGCACTTGAGTACTAAAGTAATAATTTTAAATATCTAATTAACTTTCTTTTTGAAACCCTTAATTGGAATTATGTAAGGATTGTACAATTTTACTAATTTTATATACAAGTTCGTAATTGAGATTTATAAATTAATATAAATATTTCCTTTTTCTAAACTTAGTTATCCAATTATATTACCAATAGATAGTTATTGACATCTATTCAAATTCATAAAAAAAAAAACAAATTAAATAAAAAACATATGCACACACGCAAATCTCGCTTAAACCTCATAGTTTACTATATTCCCATCTCACAATATGCTACAATACTCATTTCTTATGTGTCGGCAGCACTGCTCGAATCCAGCTCAAATCTTGTGTTGACTTGACATTCTTCCTCATAGTTAAAAGGGAAAGGAAATAAAGAGAGGCTTTGTTGTTATTGGTTCATCCAATTTGAACTCCCTCCACTTGCTAAACTCTATTGAGTCCAAGTTGCCTTTGTTACTTATTTTCCGTGATCGATCCCCAACCCCGATCAACATAACTATTGATCAAGCCTCATCCAACCTAAGCGTGGCTCTATGATGCTCCATCCATCTTGAACCTTGAGCCAAGCCTGACATCTAGCACTAAAGCTTCAATCCAATGCTTTAATCAGCTAATTCAATCCCTTATACCCGACCTCTATAGCAGTCGAATACCAAAAGCCCCATTTGACTTCCATAATAGTTACATCTTTCAAAGCTAATTGACTAAACCATCACACCTACTTACTTGATCTAGCCAAATACCCAGCTTCCCTCACCATGTCTAATAGCCAACATCCTAATCCCTTCCTTTGTCAAATCTCTATCGAAGTTGATATATCTCCAACTTCTGCATCTTTCCCAGCTGGATCACTGTGCCCATCTTCATACACTCCTCTACAAACCTTCAATCCAATCAAACTCCATAGCCTTACTTGTGCCACCAAGCCCTCCAACTTTCCACACTCAACAATCCATCCAGTAAGCCAAACTTTAATTCCTCTTCCTCTATTTGACACAGCCCTCACCCAACTCCCTCACTCCCTCTCTATTCCAGCCACCAAACCCACTTTAAAGCCCACCAACCTAAAGCCCAACAATAATCCACACCCAAATGGTAGCCCTTCTCATAGTACTATTAATTATTACTATTAATTAATATTAATTATTATTATTATTATTATTGTTGTTGTTGTTGTTGTTGTTAAAAAGAAAAGAAGAGGAAGATAATTTAAAATAAAAAAAGAAAAGAAAAGAGGAAAATTTTTATGTTCTTTGCCATCATCGCCATCATGTCCTTGACATCAACATCATCACCTCTTCACCTGCTAAGGTATAATGCTTCTAAATCTCAAAGCCTTAAACCCCATTTTTTGGCTCTCGTGATGCATTAGAAAATCACCTATACACGCTTTTCTCTAGCGTGGTTGGAGGGAGTTCAGTTTGATACTTTTGGCGAGATAGGGACAACCCTATATACCCATGTATATGTCATCATGCCTACGGGGAAAAACCGCATTTCAAATAGATACCACTATAGACTCATACATGCCTTTATCTAGCAAGGTAGAATTAAAGGCTACAGTCGTGGTATTGCTTGACACGTACTGTATACACTTTTCTTTAGCATGATGGAATGTCCAGCTCCCAAAATTTTTTATAAATGTGAGAGATGCCGACAGGCTACCAAAATTTAGACTAGAAATCAACATAACTTAATCAAATTAATAGGGAAACAAACTTATAATTATAGGGAATATAACTTAAATAAAATAATAGGGAATTGGACCTTAAACTCTAAATGCACAATCTCACCTAAAACATAAATGCTAAGTAAAAATCTTAATCATTAAATTAAATATTAATATACAACAAACATATTTATGGTTTTCAAAATTAATTGACCACAAACAATGAAATAGAATGGAATGTACAATTTGATTGTAAATAGATGTGCAAAGCCCCTAAACAATATTGTAAATTTCTTACATATGATAACAATTGACATGTGATATTTACGACAATCATGCAAGCAAATGCAGTAGGCCCTAAAAGCAACAATAATAGATGTATTACAAGTGTGATGGGTTCTCTGTGAATACAAATAAACATAGAGTACTATCTATAAACAAAAAATAGAAGAACTATAGCAAATGCAAGCACCTATAAACTTTTGCAAAGGACCCATTATGTATATAATGTGTTATCTTCAAGCAAATACATAATGTGTTATGATAAATACAAGTACAAATAGTGCTAGGGGATTTCACACTTATAATGATTCACCAGCATACGACGACCAGTGACTCTCATGGGTTTACTGCCAACCTACAAACTAATCCAACAAAGCTCATAGTGCACAATAACATATTTGTAGGAAGCAGCAAGTAATCCATCGCAATATTTTCAAATAATGGAAGATTACCCATAATGCATATAATAATTTACCTACATACATCACTACAAGATTTACATTTAATGCAATTTACCTATAGATTATGGTGGATTGCATGAACAAGAAGAATGTAACAAGTGCAATAAAATGCCCATATACAAAGAAAGAAAACATGAGATAAATACAAGAATATATGAGCAACTGTAGGATTTATTGATACATGATAGTCCACCTGCATAAGCAATAAATGAAAAAAAATTGAAAATATATACACACCTATGTAAATATATACCCATAATAAATGTGGTATGCGTATAGAGTGACCCACATTTGTTGCATGTTGGTTAGCCCTACAGCTTTCAAAATATTTGTCATTGGTATCCTACCAAGATGTTTCTCTTTATAGATATTCAAGAATCTTGTTTAGGAGTCATGCTAGTTTTGTTTCTTTATAGATCTTTAGATGAGTCCATAAATAAATTGACATGCTGGCTTTAGTCAAATAGGGACCCATAGGAAAGTGACACAATACTTCATGCTTAGATTTTTAGAGCATTATTTTACAGACTGAAGCTAGTAGATAGCTTCACTACCTCTTTTTATTTTCTTTTCACCACTATCACCTTAGTTTCCAACATATTTGTAACTACTCAATATTCATAATTATTGCAATCATATATGGATATAATATTTATACTATATAATTGCAAATGTTGTTCAGCATTTACTCAAGTTTTTCATATTAATAAGCAAGTGAGACTTTGCTACCTAAAGTTTTTCTTCAGTTTCTTTCAACATAGGTATGCACCATTTTATTTTTCTAGTTGTCAGGTTTTACTTTATGTTTGTTCCACTCCTTTTGCAGTTTGATGCTTTGCTACCTTGTGTAAGTTATAGGAGGAGCAGGTTACTAGCTAGTCAGCTACTAGAAGAGGCATCAATTTAGGTACACTTTTCTTTTTATAGCTTTACACACAGTTGCAAAGTTTTTCTCCTTTCTTTCTATTGATGCTTCTATTGCTTTATGTAGGTCCCACAAGGGTATAATGTCTAATCTTTAGAAGGAACATAGTAAGGCTATTGACCTCCTCTTCAAGCATATATTTAGGAGATAGACTTCAGTCCTCTATGAAGGAAATTGAACTTTTTTTAATGGCTGGTGCAAGCTTGTAAAAGATGTGTATTATAAACTTATATATAAATTATGAATTAATAAAATACAATAATTTTATATATTCAGCAATTCATGAGTTCTAAGATTTTAGCTTCTTCTATCCTATATTTTATGCTGAGGACTTGGTGGAAAATTTGCAAGTTTTGGATTTAACTAGCAGTACCAAATGTAGGTAATACCATGAGCCTTAACTAGTTGAGAAGACTTCAGTCTAGGTTACTTGATTTCATCATATTAGGTAAGCTATGATTTTGGTAGCCCTTTATCATCTGATTATTTTGATGGGGGTTCCTCTATTATGGTCTTTCTTATGTGTTTTATATTTAACATGTTTATAGGAAGAGACAAGTGATACATTGCATTATTTAAAAATAATGGTAGATGTCCCATCATGTATATATTAATCTACTTATAGACATTTCTAGAAGATTTACATTTAGTGTAATTTGCCTGCAGACAACAGAGGAAGGCATAAGCAAGAAGATTGCAATAAATGTGATACACTGCCCATAGGAAAAGGCATTAAACTTATGATAAATATAAGCATCTACGAGCAACTATAGTAAATTTATTAATGCATGACATTCCACCTTAATAAAGCAACAAATGACCCATATCATTACTAAAATGTGATGATTCACCTGTAAGCAAAAGTAGGAATTAGTAGTAAAACAATGGGCCACTAATAAGATAAGATAATAAATTAATGATATCAGGCTATCACATCAAATAAAATAGTTCACCTGCAAGCGATAGGTAGGAGGCTCCAAATCCTTCACATAACTTATTTACTAACAAAAGCACATTCCTGCAAGTTGAATGTTGAAGAAGATGACGACATGTAGAAGATGAAAATAGATGAACTGCATTACTGGTGAATGACATAGGAAGTCTAATGCACTATTGAATCATGCCACTAGATCCATAACATTCATATAAACAGACAGAAGGTGTTTGTAGAGGCCAAAATGAAATCCTGCTTACTTGTCAGCGTAATCACTTGCCCAGCCAACTATAATTGAATGTTGCAAAAATAGCCCCTCATGCATTAAGTTGCATACTGATATATTCATAGCATGCATACATTGCAACATGCAAGATACAGCAAGAAAAGTAAGCATACAACATAACCTGCAAATGTATTATGCAGTAGCCGTGTGCTATATTTATATATAAACACATCATACACTTAATGAAAGCATCAGATCATCATGCAAATGCATTATTCATGCAAAATGTATGTATATGTCCACTATACACATACACCATGCAAATACAACATGAATGATGATAGTGCATTATGCCATCATATCGCATATCAACATTTTATATAAGATGCATATATGCCATTCAAGCATGTCACAATATTTAAATGCATGACTAAATTAATATTCAAATGTTTCATATGAATGCATGACAAGTAGGTATGTCTCATATAGCTACTAAATTGCATTTATATACCTATTATACAAGTAGATTACATAAAATGTATTCAAGAATATTTAACTGTAGGGCCGCGATGAGTTTGATAAATGCACACACATGATGTATGAGGATGTTATGTGGGTCAAGAAATAAACTTAAGTTGGAGCTCGATCCTTCTATGTGAATAGATAGGAATTGACACTGCTTGAACCATCAAACAAATATATAGTTGTGATATCGATTGAGATATTTATTTTATATGTTCATATTAGTCCTTTAAGGCCTATAATAAGAAAAATTCACTATTAAGGGCATAAAACTAATGACAAACCTAATCTTATGTCAGTATGTAGATAGAATCGATAAATACCCCAATAACGATTGTGTTAACATAAGATCTCAATCAGAGGGGACTACAAATATTAAAAAAAATGCCTCCCAAAGTCCCACAAAATTAAAACATTCTAAAAAATATCCATCCACCCTTTTTAACAGTTTGTCATGGTAGATAAATTAACAATCACTTAATCTCATAAGGAGTAAATGTTTGGTTGGGAATATCACTAGGATTCATTCTCAATTCGTCTCTTGTAATAAAGACATGTTGCCAATAAAGTCGTGACACATGTACTAAAACTGGTGGTTTCATCACTAAATGACACCATACTGATGGTTTTGATGCTAAAGGGCACTATAGGTAAACAGTTATGACCGAGACCCTCTAACCATGTGTTTTTGAAACAAAATGATACCATTTTAATAAAATCATGGACATAGCCCATATGTTCTTCAACAGATTCAAACTATTGAGCAATAAATCCATAGGATACACTCGATAAGGCACAAAGCCCTATGTTAGCTAAGGTGTATTTAAATTTATCGCCTTAGACAAATATTCACCTTAGGCCTATAAGTACCCTTAGACGAAGCAACTCATGACTGCCAATGAGGATCCTTAAGTTAGGTTGGGTTGACTACCTCATGTGGCTAAGTAGACTAGGGACTATGATGGCTTAGGATGACAAAACCATGGGATCTTGATTGGTCTCATCATCATTTCCCATACAATCCACTTTAAGTGCAGGGTGATAAATTTCTAATTTTAAATATTTAACCCCAAATACCCAAATCATGCTGCTACTATACACTAGATACTATGTATTTGTTTGACGACTAGCCTTAATCAAAAGTTCTCTCTCGCTATCATGGGGGGTAATTAACTATAAGGGTTTCTGCCTATAAGAAACCTTAACTCATTTGATAAAGTCCTTGCAAAATAAGGGTGAAATCTCAGGGTAATGTCTTATTTAAAACCCAATATGCCTTCTAAAAATTTTCCTCATAAATTATATGTTAAAACTCACATCGACGACCCAAAAAGTAAAAAAATAATAAATAAATAGGGCTATAGAGATGGTGCGAATTTTTGGAGCCCACATCAGTGCTTAAGTGTTATAGTATTTAAGTTCAAAATTGAAGTACTAACTTATATAGTTTTCCTTGGTTTATTATGATGATTTTCAAATTAGGAATTATTATTCTTTGTTGATTCAATTATGCAACTATAATTTTATATTATTATAAATTTTAAATAATATTTAAAATATGTTTTTTCATTTTTATTAAATTAGCTATCAAAATGTAGTATTTGAAGGACATTTAAATTTTTAAGCATAATAGGAAATTTAATTAATAAAAATTTACTAACAACAATAACAATTAATAAAATATAAAAATAACAAAAAGAATAGAACTACATAATGTAGACAAAGCTAAACATGTCCATTTTCATTCATATTGATAAAAAGATACAATGAGCATTTATTCCTAACTCTTTAAACACAAGAACCTCTAATTCCTCATGCACTCACACGAACAAATACTATAACAACATCAATCACAACTATCACAGGCAAATTAATACCTCGCTAAGCAAAGTAAACAAAAAAGTAAATGAAAATTAAAGAAAAAAAAAAAGAACTACCAACCATAATATCATCTCATCCACTCTCTCAAGCAAGCCTAAAAAAAAAAAAAGAAATCATAAGGATTAATCCCAATCCTCCTCTTCCTCCTCCTCCTTATCATCATCATCTATTTCTACTGCTATTGATGGGTGCCAAATAAAGTGGTTGTAAGAAGGGGGCCGAAGGAAATTGCAACAGATCGAGGTTCTCTACAAAAGAGAAATCACTGCTCAGAAACTTTATGTCTAAATCAGAATGCTGTGGGAAGAGCGGATCGGAGTACAGTAGTTTTGAAGGAACGTAGGTGATCTATGGTTCTCCGTCAGCCTTGTATGGCCAACGGAGGTCCTTGGTGCGGCTCTGTCGCTCTTGATGGAGAGAAGAACTAGTTGAGCGGAGAAGAGCGAAGATCGCTCTTGGCGATTTTGTCGGATCATTATGATCTTGGAGTATTGGCAATGCTTTGGAGTCCAGTAGATCTCCATCAGCCTGAGGTTCATATAATGTCAGAAAGAGGAGTAGTTCTAATGGAACTTATGCGATCGGCGAAGCTCTGTTGGCCTTGTATGGCCGTTGAATTTCATTGGTGCATCTATGTCGTTCTTGAAGAAAAGAAGAAAAGAATGAGAGGTGAAGAGAGGAGAAAGATCTTGGTGCTCTTGGTGATTTTGTCTAATCATTACGATTATGGTGTTTTGTGATGCTTTGGATTTCAGTTGATTTATATTGGCCTAAAGATCTCCTTTAGCTTATTTTTGTGAAGGTGATCGATTTGAATTTGATTTTTGCGGAACAATTTCTGAGACAAGATGATTTTGGCTTTTTGTCGATTTTGGCAGAAATGATCTTGGAAATTCTTAGTGATTTGAATCACGAAGGTTCTTTGATGAGGATATTGATCAAGTCCAATTCAGCGCTTATTTTCTTGAAAGTTGTTGGTGAAAGTTCTGAGGCAATCCTGGATGTGATTGCTTGTTCTGTTTTTGTTTTTGATTGTCCTAGTGGCATTGCTGGGGAAAATTTCTTGTTTATGAATGTTAACTGGAGTTTGAGATTGCCTGGATTTATGGATTTTCTTTATTCCGTAAATGGGCCTAATGAATTTGGAACATTTGTTTTTTTTTCCTTTTCAACTTTGGCTGGAACGTCAAAATGGTCTGCCCGTGGATCAATCAGGTTGAGGAAGTTATTGGTTTATGTTTTTAATGAAAAATTGGTTTTTTGTTCACTTGTTTTTCAGTTGCTCCTTCAAGATAAAATCTTATTGGTTAAATATTTGAAGGATTTGAAGTTTTTTTTATTTTCCTCTCATTAATGTGAAGAGAGTGGTAATGATTATGAGTTCGGTTGTCTTTAGCATTGATGAGGCCGGATATTGGCTTCTTGAGGTGGTTGTCGGTATTATGGCTTTACATTGGAAGATTAATGGTATTGTTCTTACTAGTATGATGGATATGGGGGTGATTTTTAGTCTTCATGACTTTGCTTATGAAGAGGCTGACTCTTGGACTATTTAGGAGACAGTTGGTGTTTTTGCTTTGTCATTACTAATTGGTTCGTTCTTGGTGGATGTTGTTCATTGTGTTGATGCAACATCAGAGATTTCTACTCTTGATTGGAGCTTGTTGAACCCTAAGATTGATGGGGTTTTGGTTGACAATTGGATAGCTGGTTTAGTAGTTGTGTTTGTTTTTCTTAAAACTTGTTATTTTTTTCATGTGTTGCTGATATATTTATTATACCTTTTTAAAACCATTATGACGAAATATGGCATATTCCATCTTTTGGGAAAGCTGGGATACTAACCAACCTTTTAGGTTGTTTTATTATTTGGTATCCCCATCTCCCCAATGTATCTAAAATGGAACTTAGTGAATTGCATATCCATTATGGAAGTTTTAAAGGGTTGATTTTGCTTTCTAGTTTGTATTAGGTTTTTCTTCTTTTAATGCAATTAGCATTTCTTCAAAAAAAAAAAACAAAAAAAAAACTATCACTTCATTGAAATTTAAAGTGTAATTATACAACCTTTCATGTATGTCCATAGAATTTTCAACCCATGCAAAAACTCCTACTTCCATAACTTACCACGCTTACAAAATGAAGTAACTCCCTCCTTTTGCTCATTCAGATCTTCCACCTGCTCACCTAGGGATCTAGGAGTATAAGCACTTGACCGACTACTACTAGGCTGACTAGTCAAATAGTGCTCACTAGGTCCTTCCTCCTCTCTCTCATTCTCTAAAGATTCTCTATTTTCTAATTTTTAAGAGTGGAAATAGGAAAAATATGGTACTCACTTTAATCACCTAACACTTAAGCAGCTACAAAAAAGGGAATAAATAAGACACAGATGACCTAACCCAATTAAAATAAAACCTTGAATGATGTACCAAAAAGGTCTCTCAACCCCTATTTACTATAATTTATGTTACCTCTCATCCACAATTTTGAAAACCCTGCTCATAAATTACCTATTTTGCTAAGAATTAGTTGTGCATATCATTCTTCATCCTTAGTGGAAATGAACCTCCTATCATAGGAAGAGGAATCTCTCTTCTTATGCTCTTACACTTGTGGGGCCATTTAAGAATAATTTGAGTAGGAGAAGAGGAAATAAAAAAAACATAATTCAAGAGACTCAAAATATAGTGAAAATAATGAAACAAATCCTTCATATTTATAAACTTACTAAACATAATGACATAATGGACAATGCTTCAACATAGAAAAAACACTTCAAACTGACAGAACATTGTGGTGTGACATAACAAATGGTGCTTCAGTGTTTACAAGAGAAAATTAAGTGTCACTCTTTAATCAATGGACCCTTGTGGTATTCGACATATATGCGCACTACGATGCTAGGTAAAGCCTACTGGCATGGCACTTTAACAACTAATTATAGTTTTGACCTAATGTTGCGACACTATAGCAAGTGCTGCGATGCTCAATAAAGAGTCATAATGAAAAAGGTAAGCTATGCTGCAACATTAAATATAATGTCATAGTTCTATAACAAATGGAATATTTGGAACTGTGATGCTATATATATAAGAGTTGTTGAGGTGCTATGAAGTGCAAGGTAGCACAGTGATGGTTAAATATACAATTCCACGATATTATAGAATAAAAATTTTGCCTGAGACTACAGTACAGCAGTGCAAAATTTTGATGCTACGATGCTTAACAAGCAAATGCTGTGGAGATCTAAGACCCATTATAATAGTGTTGGCTCAAATTTGAAAATTATGTAAATTCTCAAAAAAAAAAAAAAAAACTTGTAATTATTTTTGTCATATTCATACTTAGTAACTAACAAATAATACAGACATGATATTTTTCATAATTACAAAATAAAAAAACATAAATTCTTGAATAAATAAAAAATTTAACAATGAAAATCAAACTTAACATCAACAAAATTAGGTTGCCTCCTAAGAAGCTTTAAGTTTATAGCTTCGGCTAGACTTGCCTAGACATTCATTTTGTCTGGGAGGTTTCATTACTACTCCTCAAATTTTCTAAGCTAAGATATTTGCCTTTTTCTTTGGATTAACTTTAGTAGTACTCGGTAAGGTACCATGGGACGACTACTAATGAAAATTGCAAGCTATCCTAATTGATTTTCAAAATTCTTAATGGGATTAGCTTGACTCTACAATTAGTTTCCCATTTAAATTACTAAGTCCTCCAATGATGTCTTTTAATCTTTGAACTGATTCTTTTGATTAAAGCCTAGGAGATAAGCTGGTTTAGAGTTTACTAAAGGTGGTTGAGGATGATTCCAACTTCCTAACAAATTAGATTGGTTTGCATCCACTAATTTTAATAATTATTATTTTTTAAACTAAAATTAGGGTGATTACTCCAATCTAGATTATAAATATTAGAATAGGGATTATTTTATCTTCCAATTAAATCCATATTCTCAATCCCTTGAGCACTTAGAACCCAGACTAACTCTAAAATTATCTAAATTTAGGCATGGATGCTATCTAAGATAATAAAATCAATAAATCATCTAACTCAAAGATATTTCCTACTCTCTTAGGATTCACCTTCTTAGAAGACCACTAAAAATGATTTGTTTTCATATCCTCCATCAATGCCTAAGCCTATTCAGAAGGCTTTAACATCAAAGAATCTCCATCTACAACATCAATTATTGACCAAAGGGATCCTACAAGTCCAATATAAAAAGTTTAAATGATCAACCAATCAGGCAAAGAATGACGAGGTCACTTTCTAAGCAAGTTGTTAAATATTTCTCAACCTTCATATATTGACTTTCCTTCAAACTAGGAAAAGGAAGTAATGTCATATATTAGCTTTGTCGCTAAAAAAAATGGAAATAAATAAAGTCTAATTGCATCTTTGATGACTCTATTATACATAAATGTTGCATAAACTTCTAAAAAGCTAGCTAAGTGTAAATTAAGATCCACAATAAGAGTTCTTTAAAATTAAGAATTTTAAATAATTTAAATTACATGAGTTTTAGCTCAAAGTTATTAGCTTAGATAATAGGTCAGTTGTTACTTTAATGAATTTTATCTACTATAAGATTGGCATACTCTCTAAGAGAACTACAATGATCCTAATCTAGATTTAGTTTATTTATTCCTAATGATAAAGACTTTTAAATTTTCTAATTTTATATGGGCCCTTTTCATCTCTAAATAAAATAATAAAAGGATCCTTAGTAGCTCAATTATGCATACACCAATAATAACAAAAAATTTAAAGGTAATTAAAAAAATAAAATAAAAATAAAAAAATTTCATGATATAAATAATCATAGGTTCACAATAAAAAATAATGCTAACTAAATAATATCGCTTTTAAAAATATATATATAAATAATTATAAGAATGCTTGTTACTTCCTCGGCAATGACATAAAAATACTTGATGAGTGATTTTGATTGATGCTGGTTGTTTACATTAGTCTATGCTTATGTGTATTAAAATGTAATTCCAACTGCAAACGTAAGTGCATGTGTCGATCAAGTAATAAAAATATTTACTAGAGAGTGTCGATCCCATCAGTAAGTATTCTACTTCACATAATTATTCTAGTACTATCTACTTCAAGCTACAAAAAATTTTTCATGTAATGAAATCAGGATTAGATGCTGTTTAGAATGAGAATTATACAAGAAAATGAAGATACAAATAGAAAAAGTATTTTGGATTATTAACAGTGAAATTTTCTAAGCTTTCCTAAGTATAATCAACTAAATTTGATGTGAATTAGAGCATATGCATCCTTAGATCACTATCAAGCTTGTAAGGATATAAGGGAAGGGTATGACCTTCCTATAGTTATTTTATATCCATAGATTTTATAAGACCAAACATCCTATGTCTAGGCCTGCAAGTATTTCATTATAATTTTCTTAATTATTTCAATATTCCTCTATCGAGGTAATATATCATACAAGATTTTAATTTTATACATAACCACTACATATATTAAATTAAGAGCAAGATATATTGAAAATAATAATTCATAATTTAAAGCACAAGGGTCTACAGTAGCAATTATTTAAGTTTTCATAGCATTAGTCCAAAACTTCGAGTTTAATCGAAAATGAATAAAAGTATAACAACATAATTTCCATTACATAAGAAAGATTTTTTTTTTTTTTTTTTTTTTTAAGAAAGATAGTACAAAAAGAAAATAGTAAAAAGATAACACCAGCAATGAAGAATCCCAAATAAAGTTGGCTGATGAATCCTTCCTAAAGTGAATATCCCCTAACAATTTTGCTCTCCACACTCCTTTTGTAATAACCTGTATTTTACCTTTGCCAAATAATTTTTTTCTAGAGTCATTATAAATCTAAATCATAAAACATCTTTTCCATAACATTGATATTGTAGTGCTTTAATTACATAAATGTTTTCATAATTTTTGGGCACTGTTGAACATCCTTAACAAATTGACACCTATCGGTACAAATGGAGATTTTTTTTGCTCTCTACACTACTTTTGTAATAACCTGTATTTTAACTTTGCCAAATAAATGTTTTCTAGAGTCATTATAAATCTAAATCATAAATCATCGTATTATCAAGTATTAAAAAATGATCGTAGGCCTTTACACTTTACGCAAGAAGGCTAATAAATGAGAATATGAGATCATATATATGATTAATCATAGAGGATAGTGGTTTTCACCTATACACCTTGATATATAATAATATATATGACCAGATCAAAATCATGAGATTTACTCCATTAAATATATCCACTTGAATGAGGTTTATTTGATGTGGGATAAATTTCCCACGGGCACAAGGGTTTTTTCCAAGGGTAGGCAATGAAACAAACAAGGTTTTTTCCACTAATAGAGACTTTTTCGTATAACCAACCTAATTCCTGTAACCTGGCCCTACTACATGAACTAGTACCAGCACGGGGAGAACCTGTACTTCTATTTCTACCCTAATATCCCATTACTTTATGAGAGTGGAAGCGTGAAAAGTAGGTTTTATATACTCTACTATAATATAGTCTGAGACTTGAAACTAGCAAACATGAGGTCCTTACTAGAGCTCATGACATAACTAGAACATAGCACGAAATAAGGAAAAGTATGTAGATCGAATCAGATGGATAGGAGCTTTATTGTAGGGGATGCTGGGGAAAAATTACCACTAAATAGATCTTCATCCTATCTATCTTCCAATCCATTTTTTAGAAATGCAGTAAGGCGATCGACCCCGAGCTTATGGAGGTAGCGTCATCCATTTAACCTTAATGGGTATGATTTATAGTCTCTGAAATATAGAAAGTTTACCCACCAATAAGGCATATGCGGTACACTAATATCACTATCCTTTGATCCTAAATTTATAAGAGATATAGTATTATATATACAACACTAATATCTACGACCTAACTAAAAAAATCTGGACTTATATATTGTCTGAAAAAGAAAGTCATATAAGATACCTAGTCATATAAAATCTATGTTGTCCAGTCTTTATGAAAGATGGGTGGGTGGTTGAGCTTTTGGAATTTAAGGCTGATATCTAGAGAGGTTCCTAAGTAGACTTGTACTCATGAGTGATATTATGCATCTAAAATTAATGCAATTAAATTTTTATTTTTAGTTTATTTCTAATACAATACGTGCTAGTTAAAATCTCTAAATTAAAAATACATGAAATTTTTTAAAAAATTTATAAAAATAATTTTTTTAGAAGACTAGACTTCCCCATGTTCAACACCTCATCCTAATATATTGTATTATCTGAATTATACCCACAGGCAGGGAAGTGTCTAAACATAAAAAGTGAAGATGCAATAATATGTATGCGATCCTAAATGACCTCCGACTCATTCCCTAAATTATTATCTTTCTATATTATTTAGCTTTTAAAATTTTAATTTTTATTTACGAGTAAAAACAATTTACCTATGAGCCTAGCAAAATTTAGGCACATGCACAAACAAGAAAGAAACCTATAAAAAGCATGTCATTTCTATTGGATAAATAAAATAAACACATCATCATATTAAATCAATATAATAGTTTTCAAAGTCCATGGAAAGTGCCATATAATATACATCCTAGAGTATAAAAAAGTAGTGGTAGCCAGGCTCCACTGACAACAATATGCATTCTAATCCAATAGAATGATAAAAGTCTTAAAATGAAATTTTTTTAATCTTGATCTTCATCTTCTAGTTCTTCTATAGATTGCCTTCCTTCAATCTTCTTGTAGTACATCATTAGTAGGATATCCAAATGAAAAAAAATTCCTTATAAGGGGACTTCTTGTCTCTTTGGATCTCTAATATCTAATTAAAATACCCTATTTTATAGACTTTCGTAACACTATACTTTAAATACATAATATCATATTTATAAAAGAAAATTCTAGACTCTCCTACAAGGTTATACTAAGCAATTATAATTAAATATCCCAAGTAGTTATATATATATATAAATACTCAAACCATCCACACTTAGATGTGCTCTTATTTACTTAGGGGCTAAGAACCTGAAGCACATGTAACAATTATATTATTATTTATTTGTTTTTAGCCTCCTTTTTAACCCTACATGAGTATGACCACCTGTAGAAAACATCATGAGTATCCAAATTACTCCTAACCTATAGATAGTTTATCGCTCATCACATCACAAAAAAAAATAATATCTTCACAAAAATCTTCTCAGAAAGATAACACAAATAATATGTCAACCAGTATATATTTCACATGCAAATCGCCACATAACAGAGATAGAAAGAAAGAAAATATCAGCCTAACCTAAAGCTAAAAATTGTGTCCTAACAAATAGATCTAGGGGTGTGTAGTAGGCTGTGTCGTTTGGGTATGTTCTATATAAGATAAGTTATTGAAGTTGTTTGTGATTTTGTTTGTTAAAAGTCAAAAAGGGAAATTTTAGTTTAAGTTTAGAAAAAAATATCTTAAGGTTTATTTTAAGAGTTTATTTTTAATATTTAATTGATTACTATCTTTGTTGCTCACCATGGCCATAAGGCTTATTTCACCCTCCTTTGGGCTAACTTAAAAGCCTCGTAGGCCTAAGTTACCCAATAATAACTAATTTTATTAAGTTAATTTAGTTGGTTGTAATTTAAAAAGAAGATAAATTAAATGATTTATTATTAAATTAAGGGGTTAATTTAATTAAGTTTGCTATCAACTAGTTCATGGCTTTGTGCCATCAAGCTTGAGGTCTAGGTCTCCTTAGGATACTTAGCTCTGTAGCCTAAAGTAGTCCATACTAAAAAACAAAGTTGATATAATTATATTAAGAGTTTTTATTTAGTTAAATCATTAACAATCAATTGATTTTAAAATTTTGACACTTCATTGAATCCATTTGTTGCGTTGTGTCTTCATGTTTGAGGACTAGGCCTTATTAGGAAACTTAGCCAAGTAGCCTAAAGTAGTTCAACCTTAAAACTTCATCTTTATAGTGCTTGTTATATATTAAGGGGTTGGTTGATTAATTTTAGAAGATTAATTTATGATTTGATTAAGTTTTAGGTGAGTTAATGGATTCTATAATTTTGGATTATTACTAAGCTCTTAATAAGTCAATTATCTTGTTCATTTAGTGAATTAGGTTTTAAGTCGCTTAAGTCGTTATTCATTCAATGTTACAGGTATTTTTCTTAGATTATATATGTGATTATTTATAAAGAGAGATTCAATAAATTAGAATTTGAACTGTATAGGTCTTTTATTTTAACACATTTTAATTTAGGTTTACTCTCTTTTAGATCCATTTTTATACCATTTAGATTTGGTTTAACTTTTATTAGTTGATATCTAATTAAGGAATAATTAATATGTTTATTTAGGTTTAGTTTAAACATATGTTCAAATTTTACCTTTTTGATGATTATTTATTTTGGTTATGGTTTGATTAAAACTTACAACATCGGGGGCTACAACCTGGTGGTTTTGCCTATAGCACCCCCACCAGAATGAATGGGGGCCATTGATGCAAGATCCATTTGTTCAAGTTCCTTCGTCTAGTACTCCAAAGGCTCCTTTCTTCTTTGCTCTATAAAGTCCTATGTAAAGAACACCAAAAAGAAAATAAATATTGTATTAGATCAGTTAATATTAATTATATATATATATATATATATATAAGACAATGCAAGTTCTTTCTCTAATTGCCATTTAAAACATCACAAATCACCTTATACTCACTTTCCATCACAATGGGATACCAAAGCATATGCCAAATTTTGCAAAAGATATCAACAACTACTATGCATACACCAAATCATCCCTCATGTTCCTTCCAAATCCATCAAAATGACACCATATATTCGGGAAAAGAAATCATATTACGCCAAGCAACATAACAATTCATCCACTATTAGCTCAAAATTCAACACATACTACTAAAATGCATTCGCAAGGAAGAGTATCATATACTAATTTATCCACCAAAAAATTCAAGAAAAAGAACTTTTTAACCACTCAAAACAATGTTGAATTAATTCCAAACAAAACTCTCATCTGAAACACATGGTACTGTGAGAAAATTTCCAATACAATTGCCAATATAATTTTCATGTAAAGTTCCAACAGGTGCAAAAAGAAAGAAGCAAATTCTGAGAAAAAGTATGTAAGCATCTCATTGTTAGGTATGTCCTTTTAAAGCAAAACATGCCTTCGACACATCATTCGCTCCAATTCAACATTTAAGCCAAACGTAAATAAGAGGAAGAACATTTTGATGATATTTATTCTTCCCACGTTTCCAGAAAGCGCTTAGAATATTCAACACAATAACCCACATCATTTTCCATATAAAACTCAAAGTTTCAAAGAAGAAACAAGTATTGAAACCAAAACCTAAATAAATTCTTCCACTCCAAACCAAATCATGCCTTCAACCTATATTTTTAACTCATCTTTGGAATCAAATGGGAATAAGGGAAAGAAAATTCATCCATGAGAGTCTATTTCACTTTAAGGGGACTTAAAGAACCTTATAATATCAAGCTTTCCAAATGAAAATCCATTCATAAACCCCAAATCCCCAAAACAACTCATATATCCATCAAACAAAGCAACTCATAAAACCTCCCCATATAAAATCCTTTACATTTTCTTCCAATGCAAAATATTTTTTTTTTTTAACGTGGGATAAATCCATGGAAATTTTCCAACAAGAAGGTTTTGTAAAGCTTTCAATCATAAAACATTCACAAAGCATATCATAGAATTTCTCAATGCAAAATAATTCACAAAGCTATTCATAAAGCTTTTAACAATAGCGGAACTCATGCGACTTTAAGTATCTCATAAGGCTTCCCAATGCATAACCATCCATAAAACTCTCTAACATAACAAATGACTCGTGAAACTTTGCATCTAAAGCACTTCATGGAACTTTATAACAAAAGGGGACTCATAGAATTTCTCAATATAAAGCAAGTCACTGATTTTTTCCATGTGAAATAAACCACAGGCCTTTCCCATATAAAACAAACCATAACTTTCGGACATAAAATGCCCCATAAGACTTTCTAATGTTAAATAATTTGTATAACTTTCTCGTGCAAAACCAATTATAGCTTTTTTCATCAAGAAACAATTTACATCATAAAGCAATTTTTTTAACAAAAGGGGCAACACATAAAACTTTCTTACAAGAGGACAATTCATAGAACTTTGTAACAAATTTTTATTCTCCATGCTACAAGTAATATTAACATGAAGACCTTTATGTAAAGAGAATGAAACACAACCCACATTAGAAACATATATGAAATGAAGCATAAACACATTAACTATTCATCAACATTTTTTTTTTATATACATCCCCACAATCATTCCTTTCTAATTGATATTTTCACAAACACCTTGAATGCATACCTTGATAAAGGAAAAAAATAACTTCCCATAACTCCCACCATTTCCATAACTAAAACCATAAGTCTTATGACTTGAATCAAGTGTAAATTTCACATACCCATTGTTCATTCTCAATAACACAAATCAATACGTAGGAGAGGTACATAAATCAACACATGGTGACAAGATCAACTATGCAAGCTATCATAAAATCTAACATAGAGAGTGAATGCATTCACTAGGAGTCAAGAGGACTAGAGGTGCAATGACATATAGACCATGAAAGTTCTATCCACATTTTTAATTTAGCCAATATGAGCATTGCATCTTGTTAGCCACTATACCATTCACATGGCTTTGAATTAAAATGAAAAGAAGCAAGGAAGACTAAAGTAAAAGAAAAAGCAAAAGGAGGAGAAAGAGAGGGAGATTAAAGAAAAAAAAAGAATAAGGTGGAGAAAGGAGATTATAAAAGAGGAGGAGAAAGAAAAGAAGAAGAAGGAGATGGAGAAGAAAAAAGAAGAAAAAAGGGGAAAGAAGAAAAGGAAGAATAAGAAGAAGAGAGAAGGGGATGCTGCTGAGGAGGCGCCTCGAGTCGGCTAGGACAGGTTGCCAGAATGGTGAGCTCTTCTGGTTAGGGTACGCAATTGATGGGGTTGGCGTCGATTTCTATCCACACGGGTAAGAGAAAATGGGGAGGATGGGGCTTCCTCCTCCTAGTCTTTGGGTGTACAAACAAGGGGGGGTGATGGGGGACTTGCGAACTAAGAGGAAGGGAGTGGAAGGGATCACGAATGGGGGTTCAAATCCAGAGGTCTTCGGCTTGGCTTCTACGAGCAACCAGAGAGATCGAGAGAGGGATAAGGTTTTTGAATAGAGGAGTCGAGAGAGAGAGAGAGAGAGAGAGACAGAGAGAGAGAGAGAGAGAGAGAGAGAGAGAGAGAGAGAGAGAAGGGTGTTCCAATGACAGAGAGTTGAATTGAGATGATATCCAAATGGGAGAAACTACAAGAGTCTTACCATGACTTGTATGAGGCAGATTGAACAGAGAAAGAGAAGGATATCTGCCTCTCGACGCTCGAGAGATGATCTTTTACTTCTCTTAAGCATGGAAGTGAATTTTGTTTGGTCTGCTTCATAAAGAAAACCCCTGCACTTCTTTCCAAAGAGAGGATATCACGCAGTCGAGGCACCTAACAAACGTCAGATTTGGGAGAAAATGACAACAAGTAAATATTTAGAGAAAGAAATTAAACTCAAGAACTCCAAGTGATGTTATAAGATTTAGTGCGTTGAAGATTTCAAATTAAGAATTTGATCTCGCAAATGAAAAGAGCTATTGGAAAAAAAATCAAAGTTTCTCCTCTCAAAATTTAATATGTAAGGAAGTAAATAAGAATAAATAAATGGAGTTTCTCTTTTGAATAGCCCTTACATGAAGAGGGAGATGGATATTTAAAGGGAAATGATAATTAAAGCTGAATTTAAATAAATTATTAATCTAATATTAACGTATGAATTAATAATATTATATCTAATAAATAATTCATTTATATTAATTAAATATAAACTTCAAATGACTATAAAATGGCTAGTAACATGGATAAGTCAAAAAGTTTTCATATACATCCAAAATAAGACAAAATCCAGCTACCTAACAAATAATAATCCTTATTATCATAGTCAAACACAGGAGCGAATGAAGTGAGAAAACCTCCACAAATTGAGGAATGATTTGGAAGAAGATTATGGTTGCATTCTTTGAAAATGGAAGATGATGTCCGGTCATCCATGGATGACCAGAACACCAAATCCCTTAGATCTAACGCGCGTCCAACATTGTTGGATACAAAAGGTAGTTTTTCATTTAATCGCTGCTTTTCTAGTTTTTTTAATTCTCCTCTTGTGATTAGAGGGAGGTTTGATTTCTAAGAAAAAAACTTTGTTGGAGAGTGGTAAAGGAAAAGAAGTAATGAATGTTGTAAAAAGCAAGCCTAGTTCACCTTTGCCAGTTTTGATCCCTAGAGCAAATGATTTGGAGGCTTCCTCTTCAGGTTGCTCTAAACATAATTTGGATAATTCTAATGTGTGGGTTAGAAAACCACATATTAAAATTAATTTGGATAAAATTCATGATGGAAGTAAAGATGCTAATGTGGTAAAACTTGACTTGGAAAATGAAAAATTCAATGTTCATGTTTTAAGGAATTCATTGGTGGTGAAGATTCTTTGCAAGAACTTGCCCTTTTCAAGTTGTGCTTTTGAATTAAGGAGGCAATGGGTTAAATTTGGTAGATTTCATAAAATCACTTGGTTTAGATTGGTTCCTATGCTTGTTTCAATCATAGGAAGCAATGGAGGAAGTACTCAATGGAGGTCCTTGGTACATGGGTGGATTTATCATTGGATTAGATAAATGGTCTCCCAAATTTTCTCCTTATTCCTTGGATGGGATTTCTTCTCCCGTATGGGTTCGTCTTCCTCACTTACCATTACATTGCTGGGATGAAACCAATATAACGAGAATTGCTTCAAGTATCGGGACTCCTTTAATATTGGATGGTAACATGTTTAGATGGGGGAGGAGAGAATTTGCTAGAGCTTGCATTCGGGTTAAATTGAACTCGAAACTCCCTTGTGGTACTTAGGTTGAAGGTATCCATGGCAGATTTTTTTAGAAATTTGAATTTGAAAATTTATCTTCTAGCTGTTTCAAATGTGGAAGAATTGGACATATAGATGTGGTATGTCCAAATGGTTTTCAAAATCTGAATTTGATTGATAAGGAGGTTCCCAAAGTTCCACTACTAGTTTAAGATAGTTCATATGGTCCTTGGATGCATGTGAAATTCAAATCTAAAAAAAGGCTTAAAAGTGTTAAAAGGATTTCTTTTAAAAACCATGTAGAAGTTTCTCATCCAGATCGCCAGACAAGCTCTGGAGGATCATTTTCAGATCTTCTTCCTAAAATCAAGGAAGAAGATGACGTAGTGGGTTGCCTTAATTCAATTTGGGTGGTTGAGCCGGCTGTTGCATTTAATTCAAATTTTGAAAACAATCAATCTGATGGGTTGATTTCTGTAATTAGAGATGATTTTGCTGAAGTGGATTTGGTGGTTCAAACAGAAAATAGAAATTATTCCATGGAACAATAATGTAAGGCTGGAGTTTCGGGAATTCAAAATTTAAATTTTGAAATCCCTCATGTCTTGGAGGCAGATAAGAAAGCAAGAATAGCTGAAGATAATGTGGATCCGATTATTCAAGATGTTGTTGAGGAGCTGAAGTCAATTTCTTCTCCAACAAACCCAGCTAAGCACTTATTGAAGGACAGTTCAGTTGAAGTTAATAATGAATTTGTTGTTATTTCAGAGGATCATCCAAATGCTATTGGAAATTTGGAAATTCAAATTCCATATATGATGGAGGAAATTTTGGAGAAATATGAGGAGGAGCAGATTTCAGAATTCACTCCTGCTAAGGCAACAATTAATTCTGAAGTATTTGTTAATATTGATGAAACAAAAGATGGTTTTTCTAAAACCATTTCTCCTAATTCATCAATTAGTTTTTTTTTTTTAGAAGATGCAAAGATGCATTAAATAAGGAAGTAAAACAACCTAATACAAACTAAAAGATCCTTGAAGAAAAGGATCATTATTGAAAGCAATTTTATTATCATTAAACCTAATAGTTTGATATGAAACCCACTGTTTCCTATTTTCAAACCGTTGAGATGCAGAGGATACCAAATATTTAAAACAACCCGAAGGTTGATTAGTATCCCAGAGTTCCCATCCGGTTAAAGAATAGAATTCAGTAATGATTCCATAAACAAAAATAGTAGGTTTAAAAAACAAAAAAGCTAAGAGAAAAAACCAGCTATAAAGAAAAACCAAAGGAAAATTACAAAATAGATAAGACATTCTCAAAATATCTATTAAAATCAATAATAGGTATTTTAGAAGTCTTTTCCAAAAAAAACATTTGTAAATCTTA
>NW_021345752.1:133711-154601 GCF_001605985.2 Dendrobium catenatum | reverse complement strand
TTTGTAAGTTCCTCTTTAGTGAAATCCAGATTTAGCATAACAGCACCCTCTTTGGAAATTTGTAGAACTTTTGGACAGGGAGGCCAATCCGTCAGTTTACAACTTCTGGCTGACCATTTTTGCTGAAAACATCTGTAGAAAACTGTTTCAATATTCTCCAAATCATCTACCATACTTCCATTCTCATCTTTGACCTGCCAAATCATATTTCCATTCCTCTTTGCCGAAGCAAATTGATGAAAAAAATTAGAGTTTACATCTCCTTGCTGCTGCCATCTAACTTTGGATCTTTGGTTCCACCAAGTAGAGAGTCTACTCAATGTAACATTTAGTTCTTGCACTTTGTTCCTCAACATCTTCAATTTTTCCACCGATAAACCTCCTTCATTAGCTTCTTCAGTTTGTAACAACAATATTTCTTTTTTCAGCTCATCTCTTAATAATTGCAGATCTCGACACTTATTCCTATTCCAGTAGTATAATGCCTTAATACCTCTCCTCAGCTTTCTCTGTAGAATTTCTGCATTCAAACCGTAATCCATCTTCTTCCAAGCTTTCAGAACAATGTTCCAAGTAGCTGGATAAGTCTTCCATGTATCTTCAAATCTAATGAAACCTGATTTCTGATTCTGATTTTCCACAAGATTAATAGAAATAGGAGCATGATCTGATGCTACTCTTGGTAAATGACGTACCTTAACAAAAGGAACCTTGTGAATAGCCTTAGAATTCAAGAGACACCTATCAAGCCTCTCCCAAATTCTAGAATTTCCTTCCTTGTTATTACACCAAGTGTAGCTAGGACCCACAAATCCTATATCATGAAAATCATTATTAATCATAAAATTCTTCAAGTCTTTGGAGCCCTTAGATAAACAGAATCTCTTTCCACCCCTTTTATCCTCTTTAGAAAGGATACAATTGAAATCCCCTCCGATTATACAAGGATCTTCATCACTCAAATAATTTTCTAGTGTGCTCCAAAGAGATCTACGGGTTTGAGCATCTCTTCCACCATATACCGTTTGAAAGCATTAGTGATTAGCTTCCCAATAACCACTTGGGAGGAATGATCAACCATTTCAAAAGAAACAAAAGCCTTCTTCCACAAGATTAAAATACCACCTGAATTGCTAATTGAGGGATGAAAGAAATAATACCAATCACTGCCAATGATTTGATTCACTTCACTACTATCAAGAGAAGAAATCTTAGTTTCAGTAAGCCCCACAAAGAAACCCTTATAATCCTTCACAATTTCTCTAAGATATAAGGAGGCCTCCCTCTTTCTAGCCCCCCTACAATTTCAAAAAAATAATAGACTCCATTTAAGAAATAATAGGGGAATGATCCCCTACTATTTTGCTATGTTCTTTGTCTATTCTTCTCTTCCTTTGATTAGTTTCCATAGGTCCTAAGCTTCTCAGTTCTTTTGATAGTTTACATTTCCCAGAGTTTAACACAGCTATCGACTGCTCATCAACTCTCTGTTCAGCAATAGCATTCTGCGAACCAGGAGTAACAACATCTTCAACTGAATCCAACTCAATGGATTTACTCAAGTTCTTCTCATTAACCCTTTCAACAACCTCTCCTTCCTCTATTTCACAGTCCAAAACTTGGAATTTATTCACAGCAACAGGAATTTCCTGAACTTGAACTGCAAAAGGCTCCTTTGCTGATTCAACGTGGACTGCAGAATTTTCAATAATAGTTTCTTCCATCTTCTCAGCAACCATCCCCTGTTTCACAGCAACAACAGGTTTATAAACCTGTTTAACAATGGTATTAACTCCAATATTTTTCCTGACATTTTTGAATCTTCTTCTATTAAAATTAACATGGATCCAAGAACCATATTCTTCATCTTTCATCTTAACATACTCAGACTTTGCTTGATCAACCTGTTTCACATTTTCTTTAGAGCCTTGATTTCTCATATCAGTGTCAACTACGGTAATGGAATCAGGACAATCATCCTTGTTGTGACCAACTCTACAACATTGATAACAAAGAGATGTTAACTTTTCGTATTCCACACGTTGAAATAATCTTCCGTGAATACCCTCTATCCAAACACCAGTAGGGAGTTTCTTCTCCAAATCAACGCGAACACAGCATCTAGCGTACTCCTGCTTTCCCCATTTGAATGAGTTCCCATCCAGCATTAACGGAGTTCCTATCATTGAGGCAATGATAGGAATAATGTCCTCATCCCAATAGCTCAAAGGCAGTTCCGGGAAATGAATCCACACTGGTGATGTGATTCCTTTTAGCGAATCAGTAGAGAAAGAAGATGACCATCTGTCCATACCTATTATATGGTTACCAATGTACCAAGGACCCCCATTCAAAACCTATTCCATGGATTCCAGATTAGCAAACGAACATATAATCCAATTATTACCCAAAGTCGTTAGATGGAAACTACCATACCTACTCCACTTCCTTCTGAGTTCTTGACTACAAATTGAAAATAACAATTCCCATCCCATAATCTTAATAACTAACGATTTCTTCAAAACCTGAGAATTAGTTAATTCCTTATCAGTTTTTAACTTCACTGCTACACCATCTTCCGTCAGCTGTGTAGAATTGGAATCGAAATTCAGTTTGATGTGTTGTATCCTTTTCCAAGCCGATTCAAATTTGTTCCCCTAATTCACATTACCATTCGATTTAATACCCTCATCAAAACTATCTCCATCTTTATCAATAATATCCGTCAGATTCTGAACATTCTGATTATGAACTTCCGGTATACAAGGACCTTCACAATTTTTAACTTTCAGATCAACCTCTGGCGAAAGAGATTCAAAATCCCTCTCCGATTGAAAACCTGGAAAAGATTCATCTTCAACATTCAGATCAACAGAGACGCCCTTCCCTTTCCCTTCCAAAATTGGTTCAATCCTTTCCGTTTGCCTAATTCCTTCTCTGATTACCAGATTAGAAGAAAATCTGGGTTTTTCTTGATTTACAAGAAGTTGACAGATCTCTGGTCAAGAGGCTTAAGAATTGCTTTGCGAACAACGTCGAACTGATTACTATCGCCGACAAACCACTGCCGACGGTCGGATGAAGAGATCCTCTCCCCGCGATTCAAACAAGAAAAGACCGCGAAATCAAAAACAGCCAAGAATAGTTTCTCTCTCTAGAAAAGAACCGGAGCTTCTCTCTCTAGAACAGATCACCAAGATCTTATCATCAATAATCAAAAGGAACATTTTCTAACAATAGTGGACGAAGAGTGGATTGTCCTTTGGGAGGTGAACCCTTTCGAAAACATTATGCCATATAATTTTTTTTAATCGATTCGCTTTAGGATGTTAAGTCAAAATAAAAAGAGCCATTGCTCTAATACAATTTCTTGGATGATTATGACACCTTAAGAGGGGGGGAGTGGAATTGGTGTTTTTAAATTTTTTATTATAAAAAGAAAATTAAAATAATTTTAAAGTTATTATGGAAGACAATTTATCAGGAAAATTAAATGAAAGCTTATGTAGTAAACATTTATTACGTATTCATTTTGAATTAAACTTATTTCATATAAATTTATGTATGTATAATTATTTTTATTTAAGTTACATCATATTATTTTACGAATATTCAAATACATGAAAATATACATAAGTTTTTATTTTGCTGATATAGTATTATTTTAATAGAAATCAGGGTTAATTTTTTATTTTGTTAGATTCATTGGATTATGTAGATAAATATTGATAGGTTTTTTTTTTAAGGTTGGTCATTCTGTTATGTGTATAAATGTTGATAGGTTATATGACCCATTTGGAGCTATATTGAATTTATAATAAATTTATAAATATTATCTAATTTTAATATTATTTGCTAGGTAGCTATTATTTGCTAGGTAGCTATTTTTTTCCTTTTTTAGGTTGTATATGAAGACTTTTTGACTTGTCAATGTGACTAGCCATTTTATAGTCATTTGAAACTTATATTTTGCTAATATAAATGAATTATTTATCAAATATAAAATTATTAGTTCATAGGCTAATATTAGATTAATAATTTTATTCAAATTTGGTTTTAATTATCCTTTCCCTTTAAATACCCCTCTTTCTCTTCATCCGAGAGCTATTTAAAAGAGAAACTTCAGCATTTTCTTCATTTTTTTTCCCTTCATTACATACTAAATCTTGAAAGGAGAAATTTTGATTTTCATTTCAAGAGCTCCTTTCACTTGTGAGATCAAATTCTTAGTTGGAAACTTTTAACACACTAAATCATGTAATATCTCTTCAAGATTTTTAGTTTATTTTTTTTCTTTAAATATTTAATTTTTGTTATTTAGGTTTTTACCATATATTTTTCTTGAAAATATTTTTTATTTGGTGAAATACTAGTTGAGAATATTATATTAAGTTTTCTATGTTAAATCTTTTAAATTAATAAAGATAACATGACAAGTAATTTCAAGAAAAATATTTCACCTATCCTCATGTGTGGAGGAAGGATTGGTCCTGTGGGTACTGACACATAGCATTCAACATAGTCCTTGCAGTCTGCCAAAAGCATCTTGAAGAAGTCTCCTCTAGCATTGAAGCACCTAATCTGATCTCTGAAAGTGTCCAGTAGGCTATATCTATCAGTTCCAAAAAGAAAAGAGGTTCCAACGATAAGCTATACAGAGGCGCGAAGCTAAAGATATCTTGTTAGGTGTTATGTCCCTTTGCTTATTTACTCTCAAACCAAACCCTTTGAGTCGATCGAGTATCTCACTTCTTCACTTTCTCTCCTCTCCTTTCAGTCGAGCTAGTGCCTCTAGCGCCTACTTTCAGATGAGAAGATCTTTCCTAATCATTCATTTTTTGTCTATCTATGCTCTCATAATTGAAATTGTTCGAGATCTTCTATCTTAAGTTGAGTTAATAATTATCTGAGTTAATACATCCAGGTCGAGTGGTAGGTTCCATTCATCTGGTTTAATTGCTTTCCCTGTGGCCCTTTGAGTTGGAGGAAGAATAAATAGATCTATAGAATATATGGATGTCTTTCCATGACAGATAGATATTCATGAGAAGGTGCAAAGTGAAGAGATCCATTTCTTTGCCTAAAAAAGAAGGCGGTGTTCACCTTTTATAATTACTCCTTTTCAGGGGAGTGGATTTATATATAAGTGCTTTAATTCATAATCGATTACTAGGCAAGAAGTAGTCTTAAAGCAATCCATCTCTGTCAGCTAGGAATTACCATATCAAAATATCAAAGGTGCTAGTTAGACTTATAGGACGAAAAGTGCATAAAAGGGCTTAGGTTTAGCGGGGGCACTCCCAAGCAAAGGCGCTAGGATGTAAAGAGAAAAAACTTTCTTTCACTGACTGTAAATAAACTTGCAATGGGAGGTTTTATCCTAAAACTTAAATTGGGAGAGAGAGAGAGAAAGAGAGAGTTGAACTAGAGAGAGAGAGCTAGAGAGAGAGGGAATAGAGGGAGTGAGAGAGAGAGAAAGAAGTAAGAGAGAGAGAGAGAGAGAGAGAGAGAGAGAGAGAGAGAGAAGAGAGAGGGAAAGAGAGAGAGAGAGAGAGAGAGAGAGAGAGAGAGAGAGAGAGAGAGAGGAGAGGAGAGAGCTAAACGTCTGCATTTGCATTAAAAAGAAGTAAAGCTAGTTACGAGTAAACATCAATTGTAAATCTATACCCTATCGCTATCCTCCCTCAGCAACGACAAAAGAGCTAAGGGGAACTCCTCATTATTCACATCAAAGAAAGTAAAATTACCAGCTAAAGAAAGATGGGCACAGTGATCAGCTGCACAATTACTGGCCCGAGGTATAAATTTGAAAAGCACATGTTTAAACTCCATTAAGAAGGAGAAGTCCGGTCCCTCCACCCTGCGGTGTATTTGATGTTGCCGGTCGTTCAAATTCTGCATCCAACAAATTGCATTAATACAATCCCCTTTAATAATGATCCCATCCAACTCTAGCATCCAGACCACAAAGATTTCTCAGATTGCACCCGCTTCCAAGATTTCAGCTTGTAAGACATCCTAGTGCTCAATTTTTCTACCAACCGCAACAATCAGTTTACCAACATGGTCACGGGCAATCATTCCAAGTCCAACCTGATTGGAAGGCATCAACACTGCATCAAAATTTAATTTAAGCCAACCTGGAGGGGGGCACCAAAGTTTAGAAGGAGGCAGCCCAATAGGTTGGTTATTACTCCATTGCTCCAGGATTGACCATTTAAATGGTTTGGGTAACATTGAAAGCACTGCAGTAGCAATGACCGACGGGGATCTACACATCTGATGATGCTTCATGTCATTACGAGCTCTCCACACTTGATAAACTGTATAGCAAAATATTCTACCCATACTAGAATTCCTCTTTGTATAGTTAAATAGTTCGGTCATTAGATCCCGAAGAGAATTCACATTGGGCATCACAAATCCCCATTTCCGAAGGATATCCAATACCAGGTTCAGTTTAATACATTGAGTAGTGCAGTGATCAAATGTCTCTTCCTCATTACAACCCCACGGGCAAAGAGGAGTTTAAGATAGCTTTCTTCGAATCAGCCAGTATGCAGTCGGGATAGCATCCCTAAGAAGTCTCCACCAGAAGAAGTTTTCACGGGGATGCAACTTAAGATCTTTAAACTAGCTAAATTGATACTATCCCGTTCCACCATTTACCCTGCACGCCATAGCTACAATAGTTATAGTCAATTTTGAGTGAATCAGCTCGGGCTTGTCTTCATTGTTCTCACCGCAAATGTCAATGGCCATAATTCGTTCAACCATTATTTTACCAAAGCAGTGCTCAACCACTATCTCATTCCACTGCATAGAGTTGGTTACAAAATGACTAACCTTAGTATTTTCCATCTTCTCCATATTAACAAAAGTTAGCCACTGATCAATAGATCGGTCCAGGATCCAAACATCTTGGATCAGATTAATCTGTTTTACATTCACAGCATTCCACCTAATGGTCGGCTGCATCGCCCTTGCTCCATCTTGGATAACTTTCCACATAATGGAAACATTTCGTCCCTGCATGCTTTCCCATAACATCATCCCATACTTGGCCATGAGCAATTTATGTAGCAATGAATCCGGATTTAGCAGCAAATCCCATACCAGCCAGGCACGGAGAGCTCCCTTCCATCGGGTAAGACAGTGGAATCCAAGTCCCCCCAATAACGATGGTTGGCAAAGTTCACTCCACCCAACATAGTGTAATTCCACGACTAACTGCATCCTTCTGCCAAAGGAACCTCCTACCGAATCTTTCTATCTTATTCAGGACTCCATTAGGAATAGCAGTATGAGTCATTGCATGCATAGGAACAGATATAAGGGAAGTTCTAATGAGTAGAGCTCTGCCCGCAAAGGATAAGTGTTTCTCCCCCCACAAATTTATCTTCTCATGAGTAGTTTTAAGAACTTTTGAGAAGTGAGCTACTGCAAGTGTCCTCATCACCAGTGGAATCCTGAGATACTCCAGGGAATTGACCTTTCTATACCCCATTATACTAGAAATCGACCACTTCTTCCAGTTTTGGGCATTTTTTATTAAACATGATAGTAGACTTTCCACAATTGATCTTCTGGCCAGTCTAGCCGCAGTAATCTTCCAACAATTCCATGATTCGAATAGCATTGCACTTTCTAGCATGAACAAACGCCAAAATGTCATAAGCATACAGTAAGTGAGAAATGCTTATTGTATTCTTAGCTACCTGAATCCCGAGTTGTGCTCCCTATGCTTATAGGCTTTAGTGAATAATTTAGAACAGAGAATAAACAAGTAAGGTGACAAGGGACATCCTTGTCTTAGCCGCTCCTAGTAGTAACCCACTTCGTCCTGCTTCCATTAATCAAGATAGTAAATTTTGGTCTGTTAATACATTGCATCACCTAGAGAATGAACCGATCTTTAAACCCCATTGAAGCCATTACATTTTGTAATGTTTCCCA
Organism: Dendrobium catenatum; assembly: GCF_001605985.2. Lineage (NCBI taxonomy): Eukaryota > Viridiplantae > Streptophyta > Magnoliopsida > Asparagales > Orchidaceae > Dendrobium > Dendrobium catenatum. Next base: position 146,645 of record NW_021345752.1, on the reverse strand, counting down.
AGCCATACAGTCGTACGCTTGCTCCATGTCCATCTTTAACGCCATAAGTCCAGATTTCTGAGTAGAATATTTAAACTTATACATCATCTCCTGCACTACCAACCCATGGCTAGAGATCGATCTTCCCGGAATGAAGACCCCCTGTTCCTCACTAATAATACTGCTCAAAAAAGGTTTGAGACAGTTAATCAGTATCTTAGCAACAATCTTATAGAAAGATTGACATAAACTAATAGGCCGGAACTTGGATGACACATTAGCATTGGCAGTCTTAGGAATAAGGACCACCAATGTTTCTTTCCAGTTCTCAGACATAGAGTTAGTATTGAAAAAATGGATAATAGCAAGGGTAACATCATCCTTGATGATTTCCCAATAAAATTTTAAGAAAGAAGAATTTATACCATCAATTTCGGTGCTCTGTTGTTCACAAATCCAAACACAGCAAGCCGAACCTATTGTTCAGTGATCTCAGCCTCCAGATTATCATTAAGCTATTCGTTAACTCTGTCCTCATCCCAGAAGCCTGGCCAGTTCACCGTTGAAACCTGTCTATCCTTCCACTTCTGCTTAAAGAAGTTCCAGAATTTATCTTGCACCAACTTTGGTTCAGAAACCATTTCTCCATTCGGGTTATGAATTTCCATAATCCGGTTACTCCGTCAGTAAGTAGATGCAAATAAATGGAAAAAATGAGAATTCGTATCTCCATCTTCAATCCATTTGGCCTTCACTCTTTGCTTCCACAACGTAGCTAGCCGTGCCAAAGTGGTATTAAGTTCCACAACCTTCTAATGGAGCTCTAGCTCCTGATCTTTGTTCAGCCCGTCCGAAGAACAATCCATCCTTTGAAGCTCCTCAATCCTCCCTTCCATAGAAGTTTTTAACTCTCCTAGTTCTTTTAAATGATTGCGGCTCCAGAAAAATAGAGTCTTCAAGGTTCTGTTACACTTTCGGTTCAATACCTCGTCAGGTTGCCCATAGTCTCGTTTAATCCAATTCTTCCAGACAAGCTTCTATGTGCAAGGATATGTCATCCATATATCTTCAAAATGAATCCATTTGCTTCCAGACTTCAGCATATCAGAGGTAAATTTCAATAGTTACGGACAATGATCCGAAGCAATCCGAACAAGATGTTTAACCGTGACTAATGGAGCTAAACAAATACCTTCTGAGTTCATTAAAACTCTATCAAGTCGAACCCAAATTTTACTATTACCACTCTTTTTGTTTGACCATGTATATTTGGGTCCCAGGAATCCCAAATCATGTAAATCATTATCCACAAGGAAAGCTGACATATCTTGGGCCCCCACCGAGAAGCTCTACCTCCTGCCACCCTTTTTCTCATCCTGGTTTAGACAACAATTGAAGTCTCCCCCCTAAAATCACCGAGAGATCCCCATTGATATAAGAACCAATCAAATTCGACAGACTCCTCCAGACATGGTATTCTTTATTGGCATAAACCACAACAACAATCCATTTCTGCATATTAGGTAGAATCAGTTGACCAATAAGAGTTTGTTCCACCGAAAAGATAATTTCAAACTGCACAACATCACTTCTCTACAAAGCCAATAGCCCGCCAGATCTTCCCACTATTGGGAAATGAAAAAATTCCCATTCACTACCAATTAACTATTCACCTCCATCATACTCATGTCTTCGACCATGGTCTCAACTAATCCCACAAAATAGACCTCATTGTTATCAACAAGGCTTCGCAAGTAGTAACCCATTTGCTTCTTACGGGCACCCCAGCAATTCCAAAACAACATAGAAGACATTAATAAACTAGAGGGGAAGCGTTCCCGCCGCCAGAATCTTCTAATACTTCCTTCTTTCTCTTCCTCGGGAGCTCCTCCATAGGCCCCAGTTGACTCAACTCCATCCCGAACTTGTATCTGGTAGCCTTTGGCATAACAGGTTTAATTCCAGTCTTAAATGGTAGCGACAGTTTAATCCCATCTTAATTTGCTTGCGGGTCGGCTTCACAAAGCTTTGAGGCTCCTTCAGTTTACTCAAATCCACCTACTTGGGGATATTCACATTCTATTTATTAATGAAGTTACCATTATTTCTAACTTGAGGACGAACATTCATTCCTCCACCTTCATGGGGGGACCTGAATCCAAGGTCCTAACATATCATCTTCTTCTTGTGAACCTCCTTCCTTATCCAAGTTTCCTTCACTTTTATCCTGTTGTATAAACATTCCTCCCTATTCTGTTGTTTCCAGTCTACTTAAGCTGACTTCCACCTTCCGTTTTGATAATAAGAGGATTAGCCTTCTTTGTTTGCACCGATTCCACTCTCCTCATACCGTCCGAGACCTGTTTGGGATTGTCTTCCGCCAATCCTCCCTGTCTCTCCTGATTACCTACATTCTTATTCAACATTTCACCTGGTCTAGCAACCTTTGATGGACATTATTCCTTTCGGTGTCCAACTCTACCACAGCCATAACACATGAGGCCAATGCCCTCATACTCCACCTTATGGTAGAATCTACCATTCAGCCCATTCACCAATATTCTTGCATGCAGCTTGTTAGCCAAATTCATCTGGACACAAACCCGAACATGCTCCCTTCTACCCCAATCTCCTGTATACACATCAATCCAGAGAGGAATACCAATCCTCGAAGCAATTCTAGAAATGTTGCAATCATCCCAATACTGCAATGGGAGATTGGGCAATCGTATCCAAACCAAGGAAGACAACACTTCCATGGAAATCAGAGAGAAACAAGGCGTCCATCTATCCATTCCGATAAGATTACCCCCAATAAACCAAGGGCCTCCACACAGAACCACGTCTCTGGCTTCATCTGAAGAAAAAATACAGACAAAGCAATCAAAGCCCAAGGTGGTTAACTGAAAATCCCCAAATCTTCCCCACTGATGTTGGATCTCCGACTTCAACAAAAAGTATGAAGCTCGTCTTCCCAGAATATTCCCTACCACAGCACGCTCAAGCATCGCCATATTGGCCTTAACAATCTCCAGAGATCAACTGAGACGCAATCAGCAGAGATAACATTAATCTCTTCGAGATGTAGAATCAGAATATGCTCCAGCTTTCTCCAAGCATTCCCACCCCAAGCCGAGAATAGTTTTCCTTGGGTCATGCTCTTCCCCTTTAACTCCCCTGAATTTACATTAGATTATCTTGATTCATCATTTCCACAAACATCAAGGGTGCTGCTCGAAGGATTGCTCAAACTAGAGGAGATGAGCCTAGCTCCGGTCACACCTACAGCATATACAACGGCAACACCCACCAAAGATGCCGAACTACCTCCATCCATAGCTACATTTTCCACAATGACATCATTCAAATAAGATGGATCTAAACTTACCTCCATCTTGCAATCCTGACTTGGCATAGCAGCATTCACATCAAAAATCTCCTCTATATCAACCTTACAATCCAAGGTAGGATTGATCTCCTCCACCTCCATCGATGAATTCAACTCACAAAATGTCAGATTGAGCATCATACTCACCGCCGGCTTCAATTTCGGCTCCTTATCCCGCTTTAGAGGAGAATCCTCCACCTTAGCCCCTTCAGATCTATACTGACCAGATCCACCCTTACTGATCTGTAGAGCCATTTTAGGATCCAAGCTCCGCAGCTTGACCTCCTATCGGCCTTCCAATGATCCTTCTAATCCAGATTTAATTGCATCTCGATCTTTACCCTTCGACTTAATTGTCATGGGTTTACTGGGAGATCGCTCTCCTTGATTCTTCAAACCTCCATATCCAACTCCCAATTGTCGCCTCTCGTCACCACCTACATTCGCATCACCACTGCCCCCTCTTCAGTGGGGCGGGGGGTGACTGGGGGATACCGAGAGATTCTCTAACTAAAATTGCCAAGAGAGAGAAAGAAATGAGTGGAAATGACGTGTAGAGAGAGAGAGCAAGGGAGAGGAAGAGAGAGAAAGAGAGAGACAGAGAGAGAGCTTAACTAGAGAGAGAGATAGAGAGAGAGCTTAAGAGAGGGAAAAGAGTGAGGGAGATAGAGAGAGAGAGCGGGAGAGAGAGGGAGAGAGAGAGAGGGAGAAAGAGAGAGAGAGAGAGAGAGAGAGAGAGAGAGAGAAGCAATAGGGGGAGGGAGGGAGAGACAGAGAGAATGAGAGAGAGAGAGAGAGCGAGAGAGAGAAACAGATCTTGAGGGAGGGAGAGGGAGAGAGAGAGAGAAGAGAGAGAGAGGGAGAGAGAGAGGGAGGGAGAGAGAGAGGGAGGGATAGAGAGAGAGAGAGAGAGAGAGAGAGAGAGAGAGAGAGAGAGAGCTAAACTTTTGCCTTTTCATTCATCAAAAAGCAATTACAACCAAGTAACATAAAGGAAAGGCCAACGGGCCCATAAGCAAGGGAAGAAAAACTACTATAATCCTCAAGAATATCTAAAAATTCTTGAGGAATACATATATTGTAAGTATCTCCTATGTCCCAAACAAAGGTATCCTCAATCGCCCTTTGCGCACAAAAATTGACTGCCTTGTTTGAGAGAGAGAGAAAGAGAGAGAGGGAGAGAGAGATCTGAACTTTTGCATTTGTATTCATCAAAAAGCAATTACAACTAAGTAAGATAAAGGAAAGGCCAACAGACCCTTAAGAAAGTGAAGAAAAACTACTATAATCCTCAGGAATAACTAAAAATTCTTGAGGAATACATATATTGTAAGTATCTCCTATGTCCCAAACAAAGGTATCCTTAATCGCCCTTTGTGCACAAAAATGGGTTGCCTTGTTGTATCCCCTATAAGTATGAACAAATAAAATATTTTGGAATAAATTCAACCAGTTAGGGGGGAGAGAGAGAGAGATATGGAAGAGAGAGGGAAAGATAAAGAAAGAGAGAGAGAGAGAGAGAGCTGAAGGTCGCATTTTGCATTAATTGAGGCCAAAATGTACAATATTAGAATGGAACTATAAACTTATGTCTTTCCAAGGCAAAAAAAACAAAAGGGGGAAGATCTAAGCATAGACAAGTAACCCTCCATACATGAGAGTCACTCAAAAAGGAAAGCAAAGAAAAAGAAAGGTAGAGCCCATTCGGTTCGCATAGAGGGGACCCCCAGCCGCATGCCCAAGAGATTAAGGTGGTTCTCAAAGAACCACTCCAGGGGGGGGGGGGGAGGAGGTGGGGGAGGAGATACAAGAAGGAGATTTAAAATAGCCCGAAGGCTGAATGGTATCCCATTGCCCTGGCAGAGGGATAAGTCCCACCTGATCCCTAAGGCATGTACACAGGGGAGCCCTTATTGTTCACCAAAGGGGACAAAGTCCCCGCCAATGTCATCATGTAGGTTCTTCCTCCTCTTCCTTGGCAAAGTAGTTATGGGCCCCAGATGAAGTAATTGCTTATCCAGGAAAGTTTTGGGGGCCTTGTGTTGTCTTTTGGAGAGGTTGACAGAGCTAGAGGAGGGATCTTGGGCGAATCTTTTGGCATAGAAGACTATCTTGGAGTCTTTGGAGGGAGTAGCTCTTGGGGTTGATAATTCTGTTCGAGATCTCTTCAAGCTGGTGCACCCCCTCACTAGATGGCTAGGTAGGAGGCAGAGCCTCAGCTTGTTTCTCTTGCACTTTATTAGCTTAGCCTTGGGTGGTTCGAGCTTTACCTTTTCTCCTGTGGGTGACGAGATTCCAGGCACCAAAGGAAAAGTCCTCTAGTTCCTCGTGGCTTGGGGTTTCTATCCCAGCATGCGGAGATGGGTCAGTCGAGAGGCTGTGAACGGAGTGTCCCTCGTAGATGGACTTAGCGGTCTAGGGTGCTTGTGCCGAAGGGGCAGACTATCCATTGGTTGAAGTCTTCAAAGAATATCTCCCATTAGTGTGGCCAATGAAGCCGCATTCAAAGCAAAAGTTGGTTAGGCCCTCGTACTCTACTCTTTGGAAAGAATAGCCATGGATGCCATTGATCCATATCCCCGAAAGAAGCCTCTGCGATAGGTAGATTTGGACACAAATTATAGCTTAAGAAGATTTCCCCCACGAGCTTGTATGCAAATCCATCCATAGAGGATCTCCAAGCATATTGGCAATTCGATTGATATTATCGGCATCCCAATAAATGAGAGGCAGTTGTGGTAGATGAATCCAAATTCGGGAGTGCATCCCATGTAACGAGTTGGGAGAGGAGTTAGGGGACCACTTGTCTATGCCAATAATATTGCCGGTGATGATCTAGGGCCCACTCATGAGCACGACGTCTCTGGCCTCCAAGCTTGTGAACAAGCAGATAAATGAGTTGGGAGTAATGGTGATAACATCAAATTCCCCAAATTGGTACCATCTCCTCTTGAGTTTGCTAAGAAGAAAAGGAAAGGCAATCAGACTCCCCAACACCTTGGCCACAAGAGCCCGATCAAGCGTGGCAATGTTACTTCTTACGGCTTCAATTTTCGGGTCCATAGACTTCCCATATTTGCCAAGTAAAACTTCCTTGCATAGTCTAGTCTAAGGAACACATTGCAGCTTATTCTAAGAGAACAGCCCAGTCGAGGGGCCTCCCATGGGCATGGGTTTAACACGAGAAGTTTGCTGAAGTTGAATGAAACCAATAGAACCTCCTGTGGCATTTTCACAAATAGCTTGTGGGCATTGTCTTTAGTTGGAAGCAGGAGCAGGGGTTGTAATCGAAGGAGAGTCACACCTAGGACTACCATAAGCATCATCCATCCTAGCAACACCTGTACCCTAATACGTGTAAGCCTAGGCAGATCAGAAGTTAGGATCCAAGCGAGAGAGAGAGAGAGAGAGAGAGAGAGAGAGAGAGAGAGAGGGAGAGGGAGAGGGAGAGGGAGAGGGAGAGAGAGAGAGAGAGAGAGAGATAGAGATGCAATAAAGGGAGAGAGAGAGGGTGAAGCAAAATAGGGAGGGAGGGAGAGAGAGAGAGATAGAGAGGGAGAGAGAGAGAGAAAGAGAGAGAGAGGGAGAGGGATAAAAAGAGGGAGAGATAGAGGGAGAGAGAGGGAGAGTGGGAGGGAGAGGTAGAGGGAGAGGGGGAGAGAGAGAGAGTTGAATTTTTTGCATTTGCATTCATAAAAAAAAATAATTACAAAGCGACCCAAAAAAAGAACCCACCACCCCTAGGTGGGGGCCAAAAAACTATCATCCTCAAGAATGGACAAAAAATCTTGAGGAATACCTATGTTATCCATATCCCCAATTTCCCAAGTAAAAGAGTTTTCCACCGCTCGCTGAGCACAAAAATGAGCGGCCAGATTAAACTCCCTATACACATGCACAAAAATGACTTTATGGAAAGACATCAACCAATCGAACTCATGAACATCCTCCTGCTGAAGCTTCCACAGCGCCCGATCCTTCGTCTTTTGCATGAATTTAATGACGCTAGCGTTGTCCCCCTCAATAATGACTCCATTAATCTCAAACATCCATTCACGGAGGATCTTCCCAATATATTGAATTGCAAGCAATTCAACCTCAGTGCTATCCCAATGCAGGATACGCCGTCCGGCCGCCAACACCAGAGAGCCGTGATGACCGCGAATGACGATCCCAATTCCACCAGCATTGGATTGGCGCAAAGCCCCATCAACATTAATCTTCAGCCAGCCCGAAGGGGGGGGGGACACCATGACGAAGAGGGAACCAATCCTGCGGATTTAAAGGTGAACCGTTGCTCCAGGCTTTTAGAAAACCAATCCGCTGCGATGGAATCCAAAGTGTTGGATGCCAGAACCAAGGTCGAACGCCTGACCATGCCGTGCCTAACGACATTCCTATTGTTCCAGCAATGAAAAACTGCACCACAGTATAGCTGCTCCCAACGGTGCCCAGTCTTAGATCGCTTCGTGAAGGCATTCTGAAGCGCTGAAAAAGAAGCAAATCTGGGCGTATAGAAGCCCCAACCTTCCAGGCATGAAAGCACGTCCTTGAGTTGCCAACATTGAGTCGTAATGTGGTCCAAGTCCTCCCTTGGACAGCAGCCGACCGGGCAGGTGAAGTCCACGCTAAGCCCCCGACGATGAAGCCACGAGGTGGTTGGGATTAAGTCCTTGTAAATACGCCACCAAAAGATCCTCACCCGCTGCCGAAGTCCAAGTGAAAGGATAGAGCACACCGGGTCCTCCTCCCCTTGAAATGAGAACTTGTAACAGGTGGAAGAAATAGAGGAGCCAATCGGGTTCTGACTCAGCTCCAACGAATCAGCAGACAGCTCAGGTCGGATTCTGATATCGCAAATAGTGTTGGTCATCGAAGGCCCAAAACATTGCAGCAGTCTAGTTCGGTTCCAAACCCCAGCATTTAAGAACTCCTCAACCATCAGCCCGTCGATCAGTTCAATATTACAAAACGTTGGCCAGAGTGCAATAGCTTTGTCCAGTATCCAAACATGATTCAGCACATCCACATCTGCACCATTGCAGATCCTCCATCGGACGCAATTGGTCAGGCTGTCCGTCCCATTACAGATAATCCTCCACCCAATCGAATCATCGCGACGCTGTTCTTGATGCCAAGGCCAAGCCCCATACTTGTTCCTCAAACACCTGTGAAGCAGTGTTTGAGGATTCTTGATAAAATTCCAGGTAATCTGAGCCTGCAGGGGACTCATCCAGGAGCTGCTAGCGTGAAAACCCAGCCCCCCCCAACTGCCTTGGTTGAGTTAAATTCTCCCAAGGCGCATAGTGCAGACTCCGATGGTTGGCGTCCCTATCCCATAGAAAACTATGACAGATCTTCTCCACCTCCAACAGCACACCCCTGGGAACCATCGTGTGGGAGACCGCATACACCGTTAACGGAAGCAACACCGAGTTGATCTTGTTGATCCGGCCAGCAAGAGACAAGTGCCTGATACCCCAAGCCAGCGTGAGAGATCAGATTTTCTGAAGTAAAGGGCTGAAGTCAGCCTTCCTCAGCCTCCTGAGAGCAAACTGAATGCCCAGGTACTCCAATTCTTCCACTTTCCGGCAGCCAGCAAGTTTAGCAAGCCGGGACTTGGTCGTAGACGGCGTCGACCGGCTAAAGAGGATCGCGGATTTGTCTTTGTTGATTCTTTGTCCCGTCCACGAACAGTAGTCCTCCAGGATCGATAAGCACTTCCTCACATTGGGGATGGTGGCACCTGCAAAAAACAACACATCATCATCATAAAGGAGGTGGGAGACCAAAGGTCCCCCCGCCCCGATTTGAACTCCCAGCTCCCCAAATCTTTGATGGAAGGGCAGCGACAGCAGCTCCGAACAAAGAATAAACAGGTAAGGGGAGAGCAGACATCCTTTTTTGAACTCGCAGCTGGCCACAATCGTCTCCAAGAGCTGGCCATTGACCAACACCAAGAATCGTGGGTTACAAATACAGCCAAGCACCCACGAGCAAAACCGCGCCGGGAAACCCATCCTCGTGAGCACAACTTCAAGGGTCCGCCAGCTCATCTTATCGTAGGCCTGTTCCATGTCAACCTTCAATGCAAGCCAGCCCATAGTCGATTTGGCGACCTTAAACTTGTTCATAATCTCCTGTCCAAGTAAACAATGCTCAGAAATGGAGCGCCCAGGAACGAACGCAGCCTGTTCCTCCGAGATAAGGCTTGGAAGCAAGCCTCTCATTCGATTCACCAGGATCTTAGCAACAATCTTATAAAAAGTCTGGCACAGACTTATAGGCCGGAAGTTGGATGGCCGAATCGGATGGTCAACTTTTGGCAGCAGAATCACCACCATATCCTTCCACCCGGGGTCCATAATACCAGTCGAGAAGAATTCCAAGCACGCCGCCGTGACTTGGTCCCCAACAATACTCCAGTATGCTTTGATGAAAGAAGCCATCACCCCATCCCTGCCTGGCGCACGGTTCGGTCCAAGCTCCCAAACAACCTCCCAAACCTCCTCCGCCGTGACATCCCTGACAAGCCTATCCGTAGCATCAGCCAAAATGGCCGCATGAGAGTCCAAGCACGGCCACCCATTCTCCGAAACATGAACACTACACCATTTTTGTTCAAAAAATCTGTGGATTACCCCCATAACATCAGCCTGGCCAGACACAGTATTACCATCCGGGTCCTTGATTTGATTGATCGAGTTGTTCCTCCTCCGAGCCGAAGCCATCGAGTGGAAGAAGCAAGTGTTGTCATCTCCTTCTTCAATACATCTCACCTTCGCACGTTGCCTCCACCACATAGCAAGACGGGCAAGGGTAGAGTTCAGCAACTGGACTTTATACCTCAATGTCTCAGATTGAACCTCTGAAAGTCCCACAGGAGAGCACATCTACCATGAACTGAGCCATCTCCTGTGCCCCCACCGAGAAATTAAATCTCCTTCCACCCTTCTTCTCGCTCTAGCTTGTTCTTACTCCAGAAGTAGAGTGCCTTCAGAGACCTATTACATTTCCTTTGCAGCTTACCGGCCTCCGAACCGGTGTCCTGGACCTTCCATTTGTCCGCCACAAGTTTCCACGCCTTGGGAAACCCAATCCACGCATCCTCAAATTTTATCCAGACGGAAGAAACCCTCCGCTGTTGCTCTGTCGTAGAGCACAGGATTGGGCAATGATCCGAGGCAAGCCTCGTCAGGTGAGTAACCCGCAGCTCCTGGAACACATCGAGAATCGACGAGCTGATCATAAATCTATCAAGTCTGGAGGAAATCCTGCTCCTAGCATCCTTATTATTCGTCCAGGTAAACGCTGGGCCAGTGAAGCCAGGGTCCACCAGGCCATTGGTGTGCATAAACTCCCCCATCTCACCAGCAGCGGCAGTGTAGCTAAATGGGCGCCCGCCCTTCTTCTCCGCCTAAGAAAGGATACAGTTAAAGTCGCCCCCACCACGAGGGGGGAGCCAACCGAGTGGTGTTGGGTAATATCCTCCCAAACCGCACGCCTAGCGTGCCAGTCCTTGTCCGTATAGACAATGGCCATTTCCCAAGAGATAGCATGGGTGTCACGGTAAAGCCCCATAATACACTGATTAGATTGGAAGAACACCTAGAACACACCCGACGTACATTTCCACACCACAAGGATGCCGCCCGACCTCCCAACCGAGGGCTGAAAACAGAAGTCCCAATTTCTACCAACCAGCCTATCAATGTCCGTCCTCGAAAACGATTCAATTTTAGTCTCCACAAGGCCCACAAAGCTCTCATCCCGAACCCCAATGAGGTGCCGTAAATAATTACCTGTCTCCTTCTTACGGGCACCTCGGCAATTCCAACAAATGATGTTAAACATTAACAACCAAAGGGGAAGCATCCCCGCTGCAAAAAGCTTCCGAATACATTTCCTGCCATTGGGCAGCGAACTCCTCATCCAGTTTGCCATCAACAGACTTATCAATGACAATAACTCCCTCACTTACCGAAGTAGGAGGCAATCCAATGGCCGAAAATTTGTTCCTTCTGACTCCTGGAAGATGATGTAAGGGGCCCAGATGGCTTAATTCCTTAGCACGTCGCTCTTTGGCAGTTCTAGCTTGCACGCCTTTTGTCTTGGACACTTGAGCCTTGCTCGCAGAGAACTTTAGAACCTTGGGCACAAGGCCCTGAGCTGGAGAAACCTCCCTGTCCCGGGTACGACGTTCCCTTCTGGGTTGACGGGCTGTCCCCCCCATCTCTTCCAACTACATAGACGTGATAGTATCCTTTTCAGGCACAATGCCATTGGCCCCAAGAGGAACATCCCCAGCTGACACCATGCAGTTCCCATTACATGAACCCACTGTTGGAGTGCCTCCAGGAGAGCTCCCCGAACCCACAACAAAAGGGTTCACAAGTAAACCATGTTCCTTGCCATTACAATCACCCCTATCACCGACCAGCTGGCCATGAGTAACAGCACATTCCATGGGTACAGGTCGCATCAGAACCCCCTCCTTGATCCCATTGCCAGGGGTCCCCTCCACAGCCTGAACAACCGGCTCCTTATGCTATTTTTTAGCCTCATTCCCAGCCGCATTTCGGGATGTCCAACGTCCCGAGCCGGGATGCTCCCCCCCCCACAGAAGATGGCAAGACACCCACAGTCGTCTTGGTAGGTCTCCTTCTCCTCGTCACAATAGTCCATTCACCCAGGTCCTTATCAATGTCGTCGTCACTCCTTCTTTCAGCCTCACCACCTCGATCAACCAACATACTCGTATCATTTCCACTGCACGATTGCTCCGGTATCTCCCTAGAGGGGTCGACCACAAAAGCAGTCCTAGTATGATCCTTGCAACTATCCGCCTTATGACCAACTTTGCCACAGCCCAAGCAAATCAAGGGGATCCCTTCATACTCAATCGGTTGGAAGAAGTTTCCTCCCAAACCTTGGGCCCACACACCCTTCGGAAGGCGTTTGGAGAGATCCAACCGAACACAAACACGCGCAAAGGCACATCGATTCCACATTCTAGTCTGTTCATCCATGAAAAGCGGTTCGCCAATTCCAGCCGCCAGTCTAGCCAAATTGGCCTCGTCCCAGTACTCAAGCGATAAGTTTGGGAGACGAATCCAAACTGGTGATGTAAACTTCCTCGATGGGCTGGATGCCACACCAGCGCTCCATTGATCAATTCCAATGATATGACCAGCAACATACCATGGACCTCCAAAAAGGACATTATCCCTGGCTTCCACATTATCAAACCAGCAAAGGAAAAAGTCTGCTCCCATAGGGGTGATTTGTGTAAGCCCAAGATGTCCCCATTTACGTTGTAGCTCCTTCTGGACAACCCAGAATGGAACACGTCGTCCCAGCAAGCTCCCAACAAGCGCCCGATCTAATTTTTGGATGTTCCCATGAGCTTTGTCAAGGTCCAATTTCATCAAGCCATCTCCCCTAAGAAAATTACTCACATCTTCCTTGAGGTTCAAAGCCACAGGCAAAGCCTTTTTCCAGATATTGGGTGCCGGTTTTGAGCTTCCATCCGCATTCCTAGAACCCCGTCCCCAGCTCTGGTTCCCA
>NW_021345752.1:125726-131474 GCF_001605985.2 Dendrobium catenatum | reverse complement strand
GGGTGGGGCAGCAAAGCTTATGAGGAGGCAACCCTACGGGATGATTGGATCTCCACTGCTGAAGAATTGGCAATTTAAATGGTGTGGGTCATAGTGAGAGCACAGCAGCCGCAATAACAGACGATGAACGACACATACGGTGATGCTTCATGTCATTATGAGCCCTCCATACGTGATAAACAGTATAGCAGTAAATCCTACACATACTAGGATCTCTATTAATGCATTTAAACAAAATAATTGTTAATTCCACAAGGGAATTCACCGTAGGCACTATAACTCCTCATTTCCGAAAGATAGCAAAGACCTGCTTCAGTTTGGCACACTAAGAGGTACAGTGGTCCAACATCTCTTCTTTTTGACAACCCCACAGGTATAAAGGTGACTCAGCTAATTTCCTTCTAAAGAGCCATGAAGAGGTCGGGAGAGCATCTCTGAGTAACCTCCACAAAAAAATTCTCTCGAGGATGCAATTTAAGTTCTTTAAACTAATTAAATTGGTAATTATCCCTGTCATTACCAGCCCGATATGCCATAAAAACAATTGTCACAGTCATTCTAGAATGAATGAGCTCAGGGAAATCACCATTGGTCCCTCTCCCAATGGGGGTAGCTCTGATCTGTTCAGCCATAGTTTTGCCAAAGATCCTCTCAATTTTGTATTCCACTGAAGGGAGTTATATAAAAAATTACTCACCTTAGCGTTCTCCATATCATTCACATTCATGAATGTTGGCCATCTAGCTATGTCCCGATCAAGAATCCAAACATCCTGCTTCACATCAATATGTTATCCATTGCCAACATTCCACCGCAGGATAGGATGTAACGCCTTAGCACCATCAAGAATAACTTTCCAAGTTACAGCTATTCTGTTCATTCTCCCAAAAATTCATACCATACTTGGTATTCAATAATTTAAAAAGGAGAGAATTTGTATTCTGGAGCAAGTCCCGCACCACCCGAGCACGAAGAGCTCCCTTCCAGCAGGTGAGGCAATGAAAACCAAGGCCTCCCTGATTCGTCGATTGACACAATTCCTTCCACCCAACATAGTGCATACCTAGGCTTGTAGGATCCTTTTTCCATAGGAATCGCCTACCTAGCTTCTCAATGGCCTCCAGAACACTTTTCAGAATAGTTGTGTGCGTCATCGTGTAAAATGTAACAGTTAGCAGGGACATTCTAATCAATAGTGCACGGCCTGCCATTGATAGATTTTTCCCAGACGTTTATCTTCTCATGAGCAGTATTTAAGACTTTAGAAAAGTCATATTCAACTAATCTTCTCATGACCAACGGAAGTCCCAGATACTCCAGCAAATTTGCAATAGTCCTCTTCTTCCAGTTGGGACATTTCCTACTAAAGAGGATCGTCGACTTTCCACAGTTGATTCTCTATCCCGTCCAGCTATAATAATCCTCCAGAATTCTCATAATTTGGGTGGCATTTCTTTGGCTAGCATCTGCAAACACAATAATATCGTCAGCATATAATAAGTGTGTAACTTACAATGAATTTATTGCTGCCATGATTCCGAGCTGTTGGCCTCTCTGTTTGATCTCCTTGGACAACAATTCTGAATAGAAGATAAATAGGTAAGGCGATAGGGGGCACCCTTGCCTCAAACCCCTTCTAGCATTAATCCAATGTGATATGTCTCTATTAATTAAGAGAGTAAATCTAGGATTGGTAATATATTGGAGGATCCAACTCATGAAATGATTTCTGAACCCCATGAAGCTCATATCCTTCTCAAGTGTTTCCCAAGACATACAATCATACGCTTGCTCCATGTACACTTTAATAGCTATCATTCCAGCTTTCTGTTTTGAATATTTAAATTTAGACATTACCTCCTGAGCCAACAACCCATGACTAGTGATGGATCTTCTCGGAACATACGCCCCCTGCTCCTCACTAATGAGGTTACTCAGCATCGGTTTGAGGTGGTTAATCAATACTTTGGCCACCACCTTATAAAATATTTGGCACAAGCTAATAGGCCTGAACTTTGATGGCATATTTTCATTGTCCAGCTTAGGGACAAGCACCACCAAGGTGTCTTTCCAACTCTGACACATAAAGTTTGTAGCAAAAAAATGCAATATAACACGAGTAACATCACCTTTGATAATCTCCAAGTAGAATTTCAAGAAAGATAAGGTAATACCATCAATCCCCAGAGCTCTATTATTTCCCAAGCTAAAGATGGTATTCTTAATCTCCTGATCTGAAATAACTTCCTCCAGACAATCATTAACCTGTTCAAAAATCAATTCCTCCTCATGGAACTCTGGCCAATTGTTTATAATCACCTGCCGATCCCTCCATTTTTGCATAAAAAAATTCCAGAATTCCTCCTATATCATCTTCGGTTCATTAATCTTCCCTCCATTGGCATCAAGAACTTCCACAATTCTGTTCCCCCTTCTACGAGCAGAATCCATTGAGTGGAAAAATGTGAGTTTGTATCGCCTTCTTCCATCCATCTAGCCTTCGCTCGTTGCTTCCACCAGGTGGCCAAGCGTGCCATAGTCGCATTCAGTTCAGCCACCTTTAGATGGAGTTCTTGTTCTTGCTCCTCATTCAGTCCACCAGAAGAACATTCTAAAGTTTGAAGTTCCTCCATATGCTCCTCCAGAGAGTTCTTAAGCTCTCCAAGTTCCTTTATTCTATTATGACTCCAATAAAACAGAGCCTTCAACGTTCTACGGCACTTGCGATTGAGCACTTCATCAGGTTGCCCGTAATCCAGCTTCGTCTAACTTTTCCATACCAATTTCCAAGTGGAGGGGTATGTTATCTAGATGACTTCAAATCGAATCCATCTGCATCCATGTTTTGGTCGTTCAGCAAATAAGTTCAGCAACAACGGACAATGATCCGAGGCCAACCGAACAAGATGCTTAACAGTAGCTAATTGAGCCAATCTTAATCCTTCCGAATTCATCAGAATAAGATCAAGCATAACCTAGGTCTTGCTAATTCCACTTTTATTATTTGACCAGGTGAAATTGGG
This sequence comes from Dendrobium catenatum, assembly GCF_001605985.2. Classification (NCBI taxonomy): domain Eukaryota; kingdom Viridiplantae; phylum Streptophyta; class Magnoliopsida; order Asparagales; family Orchidaceae; genus Dendrobium; species Dendrobium catenatum. The sequence continues at coordinate 128,451 of NW_021345752.1, read as the reverse complement.
TCCCCTAAAACCCAAATCATGAAGGTCATTGTCCACAACAAATTCGGACACCTCCTTAGCCCCCACTGTGAAGCTATACCTCCAACCACCCTTCTTCTCATTTTGATTTATACAACAATTGAAGTCGCCCCCGATGATAAGAGGGAGTTCCGTGCTAATCCAAGAGCTAATAGTATTCCAAAGAATGCACCGGCCATAGTAGTCTTTACAAGCATAGACCAATGCAATAATCCACCTTTGAGTATTAGGTAACAAAAGTTGCCCAATAAGAGTCTGTTCCATATCTATAATGATTTCAAATTGAACATGATCACGTCTCCACAAAGCAAGCAATCCGCCAGATCTCCCATTTACAGGGGAATGAAAGAACTCCCAGCCACTTCCGATTAGCCGATTCACCTCATTCTTGTTTAAACTCATCACCATAGTTTCCACAAGTCCAACAAAGCAAACCTCGTAGTTGCCAATAAGGCTACACAAGTAATACCCCATTTGCTTTTTGTGGGCACCCCTTCAATTCCAGATTATTATTGAAGACATTAAACAACGAAAGGGGAAGCGTCCCCACCGCAATTTTCGTCTGACTCCTCCTTCCTCCTCTTTTGAGAGGTTCCAACAATTGGTTCCATCTGGCTCAGCTTATTTCCATTCTTAAATCTATTAGGACTGGGCATAATAGGGTTGATCCCTGCCGTGAAGGGCAATGGCTTCTTAAAGCCCATCTTCAATTATTTACGAGTAGGTTTCTTGTTACTTTGGGGTTCTCTAATTTTATTCAAATCAACTTGCTTCAGGAAGTTAAAGAATTGCTTATTACCAAAAGTTTCTTGGGGCCTCCCCTGAAGACGAGCACTCCTTCTCCTACGTGGAGGAACTTGGATCCAGGGCCCCATTTGATCCTCCTCATCCTGAGTACCACCTATTATTCCGCTGTTATCAGCTCCCTTATCTTGCTGCAGCTCCACCCCTTTGCCTTTTTCCCAGCTCCCATTAACATTCTTTAAGTTATTCCCTTCCATTTTAGTCACAGAAGGGCCACCCATCTTACTCTGCTCCACCTTCTTCCTGTCAATGCTGCTCGGACTTTTGGCTGAGGTACTTTCTCCCTGACCTCCTTGCTTCACCTGTTCACCCGACTTCTTCAAGGGAGTTTCCCCTTGTCCATCAGCCTTTAAGAGACATTGCTCATGTCGATGTCCCATTTTGCCACATCCATAAAAAAGAGTACCAATCCCCTCATATTCAACATTTTGATAAAATTTTCCATGCATTCCATTAACCCATATTCCCGCCTGAAGCTTGTTAGCAAGGTTCATACTGACACAGACGCGAGCATTCTCTCGCCGCCCCAAATTACCTGTATGCGCATCAATCCATAATGGAATCCCAATCTTTGAAGAAATTCTGAGATGTTACAAGCATCCCAATAATGTAAAGGGGGAATGGGAAGGTGTATCCAAACAAGGGAGGATAGAACTTCCATAGATGCCGGAGAAAAACAAGGTGTCCATCGATCTAATCCCACAATATTTCCACCAATAAACCAAGGGCCATCACACAAAATAGCATCCCTAGCTTCAATCGAAGAGAATATGCAAACAAAGCATTCAAATCCCAAAGTAGTAAGCTGGAACTCACCAAAACGTCCCCACTGCGGTTGGATCTTCGATTTCAGCATAAAGTAAGAAACTCGTCTCCCCAATATCTTCCCGACAACAACTCTATCAAGAATCGTCACATTAGCCTTAACCACTTCCAAGTTGATATCAATAGAAATTTCATCCAATGAGATAGCATTTTTCTCATCCGGATGAGGGATCGGGATGTGATCCAGCTTCTTCCAAGGATTACCAGTACCAACAGAGAAAAAGGGGCCTCTACTCACTGCATTCTTTTCGATCTTCCTTTGATTTGTAGAAGTACTTTCTGAAGCAACATTTTCATAAACATTTTGAGTGCTATTCAGAGGACTGGCTAATTCAAGAGAACCAATCTCTACACCATTCACCCCTATCATCTTAACAATAGCTGATCTAATCTCTGGAACAGCTATGTTTCCGTCCCTACCAGCATTATCATCAGCGAAAATATTCAGATCATTAAAAGTAGTGCTCACCTCCATCAAACAGTCTACTCCAAGTACCATCTCATGGCTTAGATATGCTTACTCTGGGATAATCTTCATCGATCTATCCCGTCTAGGCATTGCAGCATCCACATCGAACCTTGAAAGTTTGTTAGGGATGTTAGTCCCTTTATAAACTGGCCCAAGGCTAATAAAGAGATTGAGAGGTGAATCAATATTTAAAACAAACACAATCTTATATCCAAAAATAAGATTCATCACAATCAAAACCAACGATGCGAAAATCAAATGCGGAAGTAATAATGAGAAAAGAACACACCGGATTTATAGTGGTTCGATCAAACCTTGACCTACGTCCACTCCTTGGAGGCACACTCCAAGTATTGCACTAAATAAGTGTCTCTCCTTTAGCCCCCACAGTTAGGCGGAGAAGCCCTTACAAAATCACTTCCACCTTCTCCAATGCGGCGGAGTCGCCGGGTCCTTTGACACCAAAGAGATCTTCTTCTTTGGTGAACTTCCCTCGAGACAAGCATTGAATTCGAAGGTATTAAGGTGCAAGCCTGCCGGAGCAACCATGTGGAATCCCCCTCCACACTCCCTTGAGTCCCCCCTCACAGGATCTTCTCCCTCTCAAGA
>NW_021345752.1:106498-125476 GCF_001605985.2 Dendrobium catenatum | reverse complement strand
GCCTTGAATCCGACGGTATTAAGGTGCAAGCCTGCCGGAGCAACCGTGTGGAATCCCCCTCCACACTCCCTTGAGTCCCCCCTCACAGGATCTTCTCCCTCTCTAAGACTTCATCCGTTCCTCACTCCCTTTCAAGCTTTCTCTTCAAGTTTCCCCACAAGAACGAAGCCACAATGGCTGTCAAAGATACTTTATAAAGTGCCTTGACATCTCTTAAATAGAAGAGCTAAAAACGAGCTCATTAATGCAAGTTGCTGACATTATCGTCCAGGACGATACTAATATCGTCCTGTACGATCAGTGCAATTAAAGCCAAATCAGTCGGGACGATTTGAGACGATCATAAGAAATTTTTTCATATTGTCTATGATGATACAATATCGTCCTGTACGATCAGTATAAATCATGGAATATCATCCTGAACATCGCCCTGAAAAATAATTATCCGATGTCCAATCGTCCAGCATATCGTCCCGGATGATTTTGCGATCGTCCAGGATGATTTGACCGTGAAATCAAGTCATAATTATTTTCCTTAAATTACAGAGAAATTTTGGAAAAATTGCCCTGGATCATCCTGGACGATATTTTATAGTCCTGGACGATCCACCGAGATGATGTCTAAAAATAAGTAATTCTTAAATAGATCTGGCGGAAGATTCTTTCTATTTTGAGCCTATCGTCCTGGCCGATACAAAATCATCCAGGATGATGTGTTTTGCATAATGACGGCTGCTTTAAGGAGGATGCCCTAATTAGAGTTTTTGCTTTTGAATAGATCATCCAGGCCGACATAAATATCGTCCCGAATGATGTTACCAAAAACAGAAATCTTTAGGGAACAACAAAAAATCTTCCAAGTTACTAATCATGAGGAGCCACACCAAATACAATAGATTCAAAAAAGAAAAAAGTGTACAAACTGACTCAAACCTAGTCTACTCAATCTTGAGCTAGTTCCGAAATACAGTCTGATTGTGTGGACCTGAAATGTTAGTAAATAAGGTTGTCGTTGAGAAATAAAAGTGTTTGCTATCATTAAAATTATAAACCATGAAAATAGATCTACAACATTCTTCCCCTTTTTGATGATGACAAAATATTTCAATTTGAATTTTCAAAAAAAAGTAAATACTCTTCCTAATCTCCCCATCACTAGAATAACACTTTTTTTAAAAAAATATAGGGGAGATAAAAATATTTTTATTGTTCTAATTTTTTTGAAAAGAAAAAAAAAGTATACAAAAGGATACAAATTCAACAGTACGTTCTCCCCCTTTGACATTATCAAAAAGAAAGGAGGCGCAAACAAAAAACAAAATGAACAAAAGAAAAATGTTCCCTGAGCTAGTGAAAAAACAAATATTCTTTAAAAGAGAAAGTTACTTTTTGGTTTTAATTAAAAAACTTAGTAGAATTGGATTGACAAAGCATAGCCCATAAAATGTTAGAAATTCATAATTTGATAATCCAAACTCAAGTTCTTTAAAAAGGCTAAAGAACTTTTTAGTTCAATATCTAAACGAATGAATAAATTAGAGAAAGAAACAATCATTTTTCAAAAAACTCGTTCCATAAAATATATCTGATAGAAGATCAATGCATGAATTGTTGAATCAAGAATCAAGATTTTCAAACTCAAGTATTGAAAGTATCAAGGATTTTCTTATGCTTTTAAGAAATACAAAAATGGTAAGCATTAAACTTTGTGGGCTCATTTTATGCCTCTTGACAATTGGTTGGCGCACTGCGCATCTTTTGATACACTTTGTGTATTATATTTTTCAATTTGACGTTTTTGCACATCTTTTATTTTTGGCATCATTGACCAATTTTTTTTTTAAATATGCTACCTTTCTTTAATCTTAAAAAATAAAAGTAAATCCATCCTATTGACAAAGTGAATTTCTTGATTAAGAAAATTATGAGTTAGATTCAACAACTTGTAAAAGATTCCTATGCGATAAATAAAATGTAAGGAGATAAAAAATTTAGTTTCAAAAACCAATTTAAAAGATGAAAAAGATTTTAAATCAAAAGTAGAATAACCTCTTTTAAGAAACAGAGATTAAGAGTTAAAAATATGAGTTTCCTTCCTTTGACTGTTTTAGAGAAGTCGAACACAACTTTACCAAAGATTTCAAGAAAAAAACAGGAAGTAGATTTTTCATTTTTAGAAAAGTGATGTGTGTGTTGATCAGAGAAAAACTTTCACGAGAACATAAAATTTCAAAGAATAAACAAAACAAAAACATAAAATAAAAATGAAAAACATAAAAATAAAAACAACACAAAAACATGAAAGGCTTTTAACCATTATCTCTCTCCTGATCCGATGCTTTAGAAATCAGATCTGCCCATGAGATTTTTTGCTTTTCATTATTTCCCCAGTTCAAATTTTATTTTGCTATACCCTTTTCTTTTGTAAGAAGAATTTTTAAATTAGGGCACTGATTTTTCATATGTGCAGGCTTCCTACAACGAAAGCAAATAACGTCAGAAGAAATATTAACGTCCTTATTATTTTTACCTTTTTTCTACTTTTGCTTATGCTTTGCTTTGGTGAGCTTTGTGATTTTCTTGACAAGTTATTGCATTCGTCACCGATTAAGCTATCTCTTTATGTATCTTCAGCTTTTAGAATAATCATTTTACCTGCATCAAAAAGTCTTTGACCCAAACCTTGCTCGTAGGCAATGAGTGAGCCAATCAAATTATCAATAGAATATTCAATCAAATATTTTGATTCACAAATAGCAACAACTTTGGCATGAAATTTTCCAAGTAAAAAGCGAAGAATTTTATTAACTTTTTCAAAATTTGAAAATTCTTTTCCTAAGGCATGCAATGATGTTACAATTTGAATGAACCTGATATACATGTCTAAGATCATTTCAAAAGGTTTCATAGAAAACAGTTCAAAATCATGCATTAACATATTCAACTTGGATTGCTTTATTTCACTAGTGCCTTCGTATATGGTGTGTAGTTTATCCCAAACTTCCTTACCAGTAGTGCACGTGGATACTAATATAAAATCTTCAGAATTTAAAGCATAGAAAAAGCAATTTAAAGATTTAGCAATCAATTGAGCATTGAGTTGTTCTTCCATATTCCATTGATTAAAAGGAATATAAGTTTTAACTTCATTAATAATACGTGACGGTGATGAATAACCAGTTAAAATCATATGCCACATACGAAAATCAATCGATTGCAAGAAAATAGACATGCGAGTTTTCCAAAAATTAAATGAGATATTTTCAAATAAATGAGATCTGGTGATTGAATAACCTTCCGCAACATTAAGATTAGCCATGGATCAAATTCAAAAAGTTTTCAAACTTAAATTTTATGAATCATGCTCTGATACCAATTGAAAGTTTGTTAGGGATGTTAGGCCCCTTATGAACTGGCCCAAGACTAATAAAGAGATAGAGAGGTGAATCAATACTTAAAACAAACATAATCTTAAATCCAAAAATAAGATTCACCATAATCAAAACCAACGATGAGGAAATTAAATACGGAAGCAATAATAAGAAAAGAACACACTAGATTTGTAGTGGTTCGGTCAAACCTTGACCTACGTCCACTCCTTCGAGGCACCCTCCAAGTATTGCACTAAATAAGTGTCTCTCCTTTAGCCCCCACAGCTAGGCAGAGAAGCCCATACAAAATCACTTCCACCTTCCCAGGTGCGGCGGAGTCGCTGGGTCCTTTGACACCAAAGAGATCTTCTTTGGTGAACTTCCCTCGAGACAAGCCTTGAATTTGACGGTATTGAGATGCAAGCTTGCCGGAGAAATCGTGTGGAATCCCCCTCCACACTCCCTTGAGTCCCCCCTCACAGGATCTTCTCCCTCTCTCATACTTTACCCGTTCCTCACTCACTTTCAAGCTTTCTCTTCAAATTTTCCCCACAAGAATGAAGCTACAATGACTGCCAAAGATACTTTACAAAGTGCCTTGACATCTCTTAAATAAAAGAGCTAAAAATGAGCTCATTAATGCAAGTTGTCAACATTATCGTCCAAGACGATACTAATATCGTCCTGTACGATCAGTGCAATTAAAGCCCAATCAGTCGGGATGATTTGAGACGATCATAAGAAATTTGTTCATATTATCCAGGATGATAATATATCATCCTGGACGATCAGTATAAATCATGGAATATCATCCTGAACATTGCCCTGAAAAATAACTATCTGATGTCCAATCGTCCAGCATATCGTCCCGAATGATTTTGTGATCGTCCAGGACGATTTGAACGTGAAATCAAGTCATAATTACTTTCCTTAAATTCTAGAGAAATTTTGGAAAAATTGCCCTGGATCGTCCTGGACAATATTTATAGTCCTGGATGATCGACCACGACGATGTCCAAAAATAAGAAATTCTTAAATAGATCTGGTGGCAGATTCTTTCTGTTTTGAGCCTATCATCCTGGCCGATACAAAATCGTCCAGGACGATGTGTTTTGCATAATGATGGCTGCTTTAATGAGGATGCCCTAATTAGGGTTTCTACTTTTGAACAGATCTTCCAGGCCGATATAAATATCATCCCGGACGATGTTACCAAAAACAGAAATCTTTAGGTAACAACATAAATTCTTCCATGTTACAAATCATTAGGAGCCACACAAAATACAATAGACTCAAGAAAGGAAAAAGTGTACAAACTGACTCAGACCTAGTCTACCCAATCTTGAGCTGGTTCTAAAATGCAGTCTGATCATGTGGACCTAAAATGTTAGTAAATAAGGCTATCATAGAGAAATAAAAGTGTTTTCTATCATCACAATCATAAACCATGAAAACAGATCCGCAACACATCTCCTTTGTATCGGCCCTATCCTCCAACATAGCATGCAATTCCTCCATATCTATGGATGAATCCACCCAATTGAAAGTCGGATTCAGCATCATGCTTACTTTTGCAGCCGATATCAGCTCCATTTTCAACTTAGGAGGAGAATTCTCCCCCTTACTCAATACAGCTCGCGACTGACTATCGCCATTCTTAATAACCTGCAACTGCAACTTAGCTTCCAAGTTGCGAGGCTTGACCTCCCATCGACCTTCTGTAGATCCATCTGATCTAGATTTCACCGCATCCCTATGTTTCCCGCTCGTCTTGTTCACCGAACTCTTTCCCGGAGACCGATCTCATGATTTATTCGAACCTCCCGATCCTACTCTCGATGGTCTTCTCTCATCTCCGTTAGCATTGCCGTCACCACCGCCCCTGCTCAGGAGGGAAGGTGACCTTCGGTCACCCCCCACCATCCCCACATTTTCTCTCACTAAGATTTGCATATAGAGGGAAATAAATGGGAACAAATAATGCCGAGAGAGAGAGAGAGAGAGAGAGAGAGAAAGAAAGAGAGAGAGAGAGAGAGAGAGAGAGATAGAGAGAGAGGGAGAGGGAGAGGGAGAGAGAGAGAGGGAGAGGGAGAGGAAGAGGGAGAGAGAGAGAGAGAGAGGGAGGGCAAGAGGGAGGGGAAGGGAGGAGGGAGAGGAAGAGAGAGAGAGAGAGAGAGAGAGAGAGAGAGAACTGATATTTTGGCATTTTGAATTAATAATGAAAGAAAAAACTAGTTAACAAGTAAACCCTCTATGTAACTATATCCATCACTATCCTCCCTCAAGAACATCAAAAAGTCGTAGGGGAATTCTTTAATTATTCACATTACAAAACATAAAACTATCATTAAAGCTACCTTGGCCCATAAAATCAGCCGGCCGATTGTTTCCCTATTTATGTACTGAAATAAAACCTGGCTTGAATCCCATCAAAAATACGAAGATTTGATCCCTCATAAACTGAAATGGACCTTTTCCTTAGTCAGTTAATAGCTGTAAGCCAGCTTGATTTAGCATTGGATACTATCTCCCCTTTATGATAATCCCCCAATTCAACAAACGGCATCCAATCCATGATGACCTCATGGGTAGCAGTAGGTAAACGTACCTCTGCTTGGAAAGCAATTCCTAAGCTCATAACATTTCCAGCTGCAATCACTCAGGCTGCCCTCAAAGTTTTCGGAACAACAATCCGATAAACCTGCTTGTTAGAAGGTTGTAAAGCTGGGGGCATCCAACATTAAAATTTCACACAAGCCATCAAGAGGGAAGGGGGGGGGGGGGGGCACCATTGTATGTGGGACGGCAGCCCAAGTTGCTGGATAGTACTCCATTGCTCTAGGATAAGCGAATAGAAAGGCTTAGGCAGTAGGGAGAGCACCGTGGCTACAATAATGGATGGAGATCTACACTTCCTCTCATGCTTCATCTCATTCCTTGCACGCCAAATCTGATAAACAACAGAACATTATATTCTTCCGAAGCTCGAGTTCTTGTCTACGTTAACAGATAGCTCCATCATCAAATCTTCCAGCTAGTTAACCATCAGCAAGACGATCCCCCATTTATTAAAAATACTGAACACCTACTTCAGCTTAGCATATTGAGTAGTATAATGGTTAAGGTTCTCCTCCACGTTACATCCCCTTAGACATAACGACGTTGTCGATAACCCCCTGTGAAATAGCCAATAATTGGTAGGAATAGCATTCTTAAGGAGTCGCCACTAGAAGAAACTTTCCCGAGGGTGCAGTTTCAATTTGCTCATCCAACTAAATTGATACTCAATGCCACCCATTTTGTCCTTATAAGCCATTACAGTCAGCATCATACTCATCCAAGAATTAATGAGTTTTTGAGAGTCAATCCCATTATCGCCATTTGTGTTAATAGCCATAACATGCTCAGCCATAATCTTGCCGAAGCATCTTTCCACCAATTCCCCATTCCATTGAGAAGAGTCATTAAGCAGCTAACTCACCTTGATATTCTCCACTTCATCCACATTAACAAAGGTAGTCCAAGAAGCTAGCTTACAGTCCAGGATCCAACAATCCTGTAGCACATTAATATGTTGGGCATTCCCAATTTTCCATCTAAGTATACAATTAAGGGCCTTAGCACCATCATGAGTCACCCTCCAAGTGATAGAGGCTTTCTGCACCTGTGTAGCATTCCACAACTCCATCCCATTCTTGGCCCTCACCACCTTATGCAGTAGTGAATCTGAATAATGGAGCACCTCCCAAGCCAGCCGAGCACATAAGGGTCCCTACCAAATAGCTAGAAAGTGAAATCCAAGACCCCCTGGTCCCTAGGCTGGCACAGTTCACTCCATCCAACATAGTGTAACCCTCTACTGTTGGAGTCTTTTTGCCAAATGAAGCTTCTTCCCAGTTTCTCAATAGATTATGGAACCCCACTTGGAACTATAGTATGGGTCATCAAATACATGGGGATAGTTAGTAGTGAGGTTCGGATCAGTAAAGCTATTCCCGTCATTGAGAGATGCTTCTTCCCCCAAATGTTTGTCTTCTGATAAGCATTTTTGATGATTTTATCAAAGTCTACAACTACCAATCTCTTCATAACTAATGGTAGTCTCAAATATTCAAGGGAATTCACCTTCCTGTACCCCATCAACTTGGACAACATCCTTTTCCTCCAGTTTGGACATCTCTTATAAAGAGGACAGCTGTCTTCCCACTATTGATCTTCTACCCTGTCCAGTAATAATAATCATTTAATAATCCCATGATCCAAAGAGCATTGCTCCTATTAACTTTAGTAAACACAAGGATATCATCAGCACACAGAAAATGCGATACCCTTTCAGCATTCTTTATAATTTGTATCTCGAGCTGGCCTCCCCTTTGCCTGAAATATTTGTTTAAGAGTTCAGAGCAAAGAATAAATAGATAAGGCGACAGGGGACACCCTTGTCGAAGACCACTCTTAGCATAGATCCAAGGCATCCTGTTTCTTTTGAGCAGGAGAGTAAACCGTGGCCTAGCAATACACTTTATCACCCATTGAATGAACCAGCCAGAAAACCCCATCAATGTCATCACCATTTGCAAAGTGTCCCACACCATACAAATCATATGCTTGCTCCATATCAACCTTTAAAGCCATCATTCCAGCTTTTTGGGATGAATATTGAAACTTACACATCATTTCTTGAGCTATCAAGCCATTGCTGGAAATGGGCCGTCCGGGGACAAAAGTTCCTTGTTCTTCACTGAAGATGTTGCCCAACACCACTTTGAGGCGGTTGATTAGGATCTTAGCTACAACTTTATAAAAGGATTGGCAAAGACCGATAGGTCTGAACTTTGCCGGTGGATTGGCATTATCAGTCTTAGGAATTAACACAATTAGAGTATCCTTCAAGCTTTCACACATAAAGTTAGTGCAAAAGACATGAATAATAGCATGAGTAACCTCACATTTAATAATCTCCCAATAAAATTTCAGGAAAGAGGAGGTTATACCATCCATACCCAGAGCACAATTATTCCCCATGCTGAACACAGCTTGCCGGACCTCCTGCTCCGTGATCTCTACCTCCAGGCTCACATTTATCTGCTCAGGAATCATATCTTCCCTTTGAAAATTTGGCCAGCTCTCCAGCACAACCTACCTATCCTTCTATTTGAGCATAAAGAACCTTAAGAACTAATCCTAGATGAGTTCTAGATCATCAAGCCTTTCGCCATTGGAGTTCTAGACCCCCAGAATTCTGTTCCCCCTCCTCCGTATCGAGGAAAATAAATGGAAGAAGTGAGAATTGGCATTTCCTTCTTCGATCCATTTGGTCTTCGCTCTCTGTCTCCACAAGGTCACAATACGGGCAAGCGTTGCATTCAATTCAGTAGCCTTTCTCCGCATCCCTTGATCCTGTATTTTAGTCAGTCCATCATTAGAAGACTCCAGCAGTTGGAGTTCTTCCAATCTTCCCTCCAGCGAAGATTTCAGTTCACCAAGCTCCTTTAATCGATTTTGACTCTAAAAAAAAATAAAGCCCTAAGAGTTCTCGAACACTTACGGTTCAACACCTCATCCGGCTGCCCTTAATCTTTCTTGTTCTAGTTCTTCCAAACAAGCTTACAGGTAGCTGGATACGTCATCCAAATATCCTCAATTCTATACCATCTGCTCCCAGCTCTCGGGGAAGTTGGCGTAAGGTTCAGTAGAAGTGGGCACTGATTCGAAGCAAGTCTAAGAAGGTGCTTAACAGTGGCCAAACGGGCTAATCAAAGACCTTAAGAATTCATTAGTAATCAGTCTAATCTCACCTAGATTTTACTGTTGCCCGATTTATTATTTGACTAGGTAAACCTGGGTCCCAAGAAACCTAAGTCATGTAAGTCATTATCCACAAGGAAGGTAGCTATTTCCTGAGCTCCCACCGAGTAGCTGCATCTTCTACCACCTTTCTTCTCACCTTGATCAAGATAGCAATTAAAGTCTCCTCCTACGATCACCGGGAGGTCTACATCAATGCTGGAACCAATGGTATTCCAAAGAACACGACGAGCATGATAATATTTATTAGCATAGACTAATGAAATTCGCCATTTCTAAGAATTAGGCAGCAACAGATGGCCAATTAAAGCTTGCTCCATCATTGTAATGACATCAAACTAAGCAATGTCCCACTTCCACAAATCTAACAATCCTCCCGATCTACCCACAGCTGGGAAGTGGAAAAAATCATAATTATTACTAATGAGTCTGTCCACCTCATTTATGGTAATATCCTCAATCATCGTCTCGACTTAGCCGACAAACAACACCTCATTTCTACCAATGAGGCTATGCAAGTAGTGACCCGTTTGCTTTTTCCGGGCACCCCTGCAATTCCAGATAATAATGGATGACATTAAACAACTAATGGGGAAGCATCCCTGTCACTAAAATCCTCCATTACCACTTTCTTCCTCTTCCTAGGAAGCTCCTCAATGGGGCCCATCTAATTGAGCTTCGAAGAAAACTTAACCCTATTAGCCTTTAGCCAAACAGGTTTAATTCCTGTAGTAAACAGTAATGGCTATTTGAAGCCCATCTTAGCCTGCTTGCGAGTGGGCTTTATCTTACTTTGGGGCTCTTTAATTTCACTCAAATCCACCTGAGTGGGGGGCTTCACCATCGGTTTACTAGCAATAATCTCTATACTCCATCCTTGTGGCCTCATACTCCTAAGATGAGGAGGAACTTGGATCCACGGTCCCAATTGGTCATCGGCTTCATGTGAGCTATCTTTTCGAACATTATTATCCCCACTTCGTTCTTGATGGGGTTCCACACCTTTGTTTCTATTAGAATTGGCAGTGGCTTTAGACTGGCTACTACTTTCTGTCTTAATAATCACCTTATTTCCCTTCCTATTATGTTCCAAGATAGATTTCTCTAGGCTGCCCGTAGTAATCCCCGCACGGCTACTTTCCCCTCCCTCTTTCTTCTTCAACTGCTCACCCAGTCTCTTGTTCAAGAGTTACCTGGGGTGCCCAACTCTACCACATCCATAACACATGAGGCTGATGCCTTCCTATTCTACCTTTTGGTAGAATCTACCATTTAATCCATTCACCTAGATTCTCGCCTGTAGCTTGTTAGGCAAATTCATCCGGACACACACCCGGGCATATTCCCTTCTGCCCCAATTTTTAGTTTGCAAATCAATCCAGAGAGTAATCCCAATTCTTGAAGCAATTCTGGAGATGTTGCAATCATCCCAATATTGCAATGGTAGATTGGGAAAATGTATCCAAACCGGGGAGGACAATCCCTCCATTGAAGCTGAGGAGAAACAAGGTTTTCACCTATCTAATCCAACAAGATTACCACCAATGAACCAGGGACCTCCATACAGAACTGCATCCCTGGCTTCCACTGAGGAGAAAATACAAATAAAGCAGTCAAAGCCCATATTGCTGAGCTGAAACTCACCAAATCATCCCCACTGACGCTAAATTTCTGACTTCAATAGGAAGTATGAAGCTCTCCTTCCCAGAATGTTGCCCACAATGGTATGCTCTAGCATCACCATACTGGCCTTAACAATATCCAGATTAAGATCAATTGAAATCCCATCTCCGGAGATAACATTTATCTCCTCTAGATGCAAAATCGGGATATGCTCTAGCTTCCTCAATGGGTTCCCAACACTAGCCGAGAACGAAATTCCTTGGGTCACTTTCTTCCCCTGAATCTCCCCACAATTTACACATGACTGGCCTGCATCAACATTTCTGCAAACATCTGGAGTGCTACCGGCCAGTTTGCTCAAACCAGAGGATCTGCTTCTAGCTCCGTTCAAACGTATAAAAACTTCTACAGCAAAATCCATCTCTGATGGTGCTATGCATTCATCCATACCAACAATATTCAGCATAATATTACTCCGATGAGCTAGATCTGAACATACATCCATCGTGAAAAACTGACCCAGCATAGCAGCATTCACATCAAAAATCACCTCCATATTGACCCTGAAATCAAAGGTAGGATCGATCTCCTCCACCTCCATCGATGAATTTAACTCACTGAACGTCGGATTGAGCCTCATACTCACCGCCGACTTCAATTTTGGCTCCTTATCCCGCTTCAGAGGAGATTCCTTCACCTTAGCCCCTTCAGATCTGGACTGACCAGATTCGCCCTTAGCAATCTAAAGAGCCACTTGAGGACCCAAGCTCCATGACTTGACCTCCCAAAGGCCTTCAAATGAACATTCTGATACAGTTTTACCTGCATCTCAAGCTTTACCCTTCGACTTAACCGTCACGGGTTTACTAGGAAATCACTCTCCTTGCTTCTTCAAACCTCCAGATCCAACTCCCGATCGCCACCTCTCATCACCACTACCATTCCCGTCTCTATATCCAACTCCTTCAGTCACCCCCACCATACCCAAAGATTCTCACACTATAATTTCCAAGAGAGAGAAAGAAATGGGCAAAAATGATGCGTAGAAAGAGAGAGAGAGTGAAGAAAAATAAGGAGAGAGAGAAAGGGGGAGAGAGAGAGGGAGAGAGAGAGAGAAGCAATATACGGAGAGAGGGAGAGAGAGAGGGAGAGGGAGGGAGGGAGAGGGAGGGAGGGAAAGAGAGGGAGAGGGAGAGAGATGCAATAGAGAGAGAGGGAGAGAGAGAGAGGGGAGAGGAGAAGAGGGAAAGGAGAGGATGGAGAGAGAGAGAGAGAGGGGAGAGGGAGGAGAGAGAGAGATAAGAGGGAGATATGAAATGAGAGAGGGGAAGAGGGGAGAAGAGAGAGGGAGAGAGACGAGATTAGAGGAGAAGGGAGAGTGAGAGAGAGATGCAATAAGAGAGAGAGGAGAGAGAGAGAACCAATATGGGAGGAGAGAAGGGAGGGAGAGGAGGGCGGGAGGGAGTGAGAGAGAGAAAGAGAGAGGAGAGAGAGAGAGAGAAGAGGAGAGAGAGGAGAGAGAGGAGAGAAGAGAAGAGAGAGAGAGAAGCAATATAAGAAGAGAGAATATGAGAGAAGAGATGCATGAGAGAGGGAAGGACAGAGAAATGAAGTGATTGAAGAGAGGAGAGAGAGAAGAGAGAGAGAGAGAGAGATGAGAGAGAGAAATAGAGAGAGAGGGAGAGAGAAAGATAAAGAGAGAGATTAGAGAGAGAGAAGAAGGCAATATTATGGAGAGAGAGATTGTAGAAAGAGAATGATGCAAATAGATGAGAGAGGGAGAGAGTAAGGGAGAGAGAGAGATAGTGAGAGAGTTAGAGATAGATGAGAAGAGAGAAGAGAGGGAGGAGCAGGAAGAAGTATAGAGCAAGAGAGTAGATTAAGGGAGAGAGGAGGAGATAGAGAGAGCAATTGGAGAGCAGATGCATGGGAGAGAGGAGGGTGGAGGGAGAGAGGAGAGAAAGAGAGAGAGAGAGAGAGCGAGAGAGGAGGAGAGAGAAACGAGAGAGAAGCAATAAAAGGAGGGTGAGAGGAGGAGAGAGAGAGAGAGAGCAGGGAGGGAGGGAGGAAAGGGGAAGAGAGAAGCCAATTTGGAGATAGAGAGATTCAATAGAGAGAACGAGAGAGAGAGAGAGAAGAGAGACGAGAGGAGAGAGAGAGCTGAGAGAAGCATTAAAGGAGGGAGAGGGGGCGAGAGAGAGAGGGGAGGGCAGAGAGAGAGACAGGGAAGAGCAGAGGGAGAAGGAGAGGAAAGATAGAGAGGAGCAGAGAGAGAGAGGAAGGAGGAGAGAGGAGAGGAGAGTGAGGGAGAGGAGAGGGAGAGAGAGAGGTGAAGAAGAGAGCGAGAGAGAGAGAGAGAGAGATGAGAAGAGAGAGAGAGAGAGAGATGAACTTTTGCATTTGCATTCAACAAAAAACTATTACATCTAAGTAAAGTAAAGAAGTGCCAAACATGCCCTTAAGCAAAAGAGAGAGAGATACTATCATCCTTAAGAATATCAAAAAATTATTGAGGAATATAATTATTTCTATCTCCTTTATCCAAAAGAAATGAACCAGCTATTGCTCTTTGAGCATAAAAATGAGCTGCCGTGTTGAACCTTGTGTATGTATGCACAAACAGCACCTGTTGGAAATACTTTATCCAACTCCATTTCTACCATTCATCTAGTTCTACTTCCACAGTTCCTTAAACTTGAACTTTTACATGTACTCAATCACACTTGCATTGTCCTCTTCCACAATAATCCCTTTGAGTTCATACATCCAATCCCAAACTACCTTGTCAATATAATGAAGTGCCATAATCTCCACCTGAGTACTATCCTAATGGCAAATACTCCAAACTGCTGCAACAATCAGCTTACCCATGCTATCCCGAATAATAATGTCAATTTCCCCTGCATTAGTTCTAAGAAGAGCTCCATCAATTTTCACCTTGAACCAACCTGTAGGGGGAGACGCCAAGAAAAGGATGAAGACAATCCAAAGGATTGAATAGTATCTTGTTGCTCCAAGTGGAAAAAAAGTTGACCTTGATTAAGAACTTCTAAGATACTTGCTGCCATGAAGCCAGCCTTGCATCAATCCTTTCCATGTTTCACTGAATTCCTATTAATCTAATTATGGAAGACTACAAGATAATAGATCAACAAACAAATGTCTTTAGTCTTCACATTTTTCTCCAAAGCCACCTGAAGCTCCTCAAAGCATGAGAACCGTGGAGTAGGAAAACCCCAACCATTCAACACATTTAGAATATCCAAAAGCTGATTGCAACCTGTAGTAATATGATTTATAACTTCAATTACACAACAACCAATAAGGCAAAAAATATTTACCTCAAACCCACGGTTGTGCAACCAACTATTCGTTGGAATAATATCCTTAAATATCCTCCAATAAAAAATTTGCTCCTGAGGCCTCAATCCAATTTTTAAGCAATTATAGCATGGGTCATCTTCCTCCTGAAACCTGCTGCTATAAATAGCCGCAAAAATAGTAGAGCCAAGATGGCATTTTATCAACTCTAAATAGTCTTCATTCAATTCATTCTAGATTTTAATCTCCAAAATTCTATCAGCAAAAATCCATCCAAAATAGCTTAACAACAAAAGCTTATCCCATACACCGTCAGGCGTGATAAGGTCTGCAACCAACAGATCTTCAATAACATCTATGTTACAAAATGTTGGCCAACTTGCTATTGATCTATCCTTGATTCATATATGGTTCAATATATCAATGTTTCTACCATTACACACCTTCCATCTCACACAGCATGTAAGGTTATCCACACCATTGCAAATTAACTTCCACACTGCTGAATCACTACGCTCGAATTCATCAATCCAATGCCATTTACCATATTTCTGCACCATGCATCTTTGAAACATATTTTTTGGTTTGTTAATGAAGTCCCATTCAATTCTAGCTCTTAAAGGTCCAACCCAATTAACACTTGCATGAAACCCAAGCCCACCCAATCTTCTCGGTCTAGCAATACATTCCCAAGCAGCATAATGAATACTTCTATGATTAGAATCAAGGTCCCAAAGAAAGCTTCTACATAACTTCTCAACATCATATAATACAGATTTTGGGACTATAGTATGAGTCACTAAGTAAACCGAAGAAGGAAGCAAAACAACATTAATCAAAGTGACTCTACATGCCAAAGATAAATGCCTAACTCCCCATAATAAGGTCTTGGCTCTGGCTTGTTGTAACAAAGAAGCAAAGTCCTTCTTCACAAGTCTTCTCAAAGCCAATTTGATACCAAGATATTCCAGCTCATCCACCTTACTGTAGCCAGTCATCTTTGTAAGCCTTGCTTTTGTAGTAGAAGAAGTCATCTTGCTAGAAAGAATCATAGATTTATTCGAGTTGACCCGTTGGCTTGTCCATGAACAATAATCCTCCAAAATGAATGTAATTTTCCTAACATTAAGAATAGTAGCACTTGCAGAAAGTAAAATATCGTCAGCAAAAAGAAGGTTAGAGTCAAGAAGTCCCCCCTATGGATCTCCGAAAGAGCACCGTGCAAACGGGCCAATTGGAAGGGACATATTGGATCATGCATATGACTAACCATTGAGGATAGCGGCTCTCGCCAGCGCACCCTGATGGGTAGTAATATACACGACCTGATCACAGTCACGGGTTTCCCCCATCCGATGCAACGGCTCGAGTGGGGTTTAGTAGATATGGGGCCAAGTTTCCCACGGGTGCAAGCCCCCGTGGTTAATTACATCCTAAGCCAGAGCCCGAGAAAACTCTCTATTAATGATCATACGTTATCCTTTCCAAAAATGGGACTAGCTCGAGGGTATAGACTAAGAAGTCCTACTCAAAGGGAAGAAAGGTTCGAAGGGCTGAATCAACATGCGTGGCTCACACCAGCATTCGGAGGCTCTAGGGTACTAAAAAGAAACTAGATAAATTAAAAGAATAAACATCCAATCAAATACGTAAGAGAAGGATGGATGTGGCGTCATCTATGTGATGCAGATAAGTAGGATTTATAATCCATGAAAGGAAGGGACCTACCTACTATTTAAGTCATACTACGAGACCGAATATAGTAGCCTCAAATTCTAAGTTTAGATTATGCTTAGTGTTCTACATGACACTAAGACCAGTGTCCAAGCTAATGCAGTGCAAAACCTGGACTTACCCTGGCCTAGATTAGGGAGCCAGCTAACCACCTAGTCTCTTTAAACCCATGATATCAAGTCAGTTATGAAAGATGGATGGGTGGTACAGTTCTTTGGAAATAGGACCGACATCTAGAGGGTTTCCTAATTGGTCCTAGACTTATGTGGGGTAGATGCTCCTAGCTAATGCAATTAAATATTAATTCAGTTGGTTTCTAATGTAATGCATGCTAGTTGAGGCTTCCAAATCATGTATGCTATAGATTTTAAAAATAGGCATATAGAAAATTAATTTTTAGAAAAGACTGGGTCTCCCTAGGTCTGTTACTTCATCCGCATAGGCCAAATTAAAAGCAGGCAGGGAGATGTCTTGTTAGAAGGAAAGAAAGATACAGTAATATGCATGCGACCCTGGACGATTCCGACAGTTCCCTAGGTTCGTTAGATTTCTATGTTATTTGAAATCTTAAAATTTTGAAGATTGGTTATGAATAAAAAAATTTTGTAGTCCTTAAAAGAGCCTAACGTAATCCATGCTAAAACAAAATCGGCATGCAAGAAAGAAACATAGAAAAAGCAGGTAATTTCTATTATGCAAATTAGGTAAGCACATCAATATAAATCCAACTAATTAAATAAATGTCCATAGGCCAACTACCCTTATTACAACCCAGGGTATGCAGAAAGTAAAGTGGTCGGGCACCACTACTAACAACCTGGATTTCTAAGCCTATAACAGACGCAAATTTCTTTGAGTGGGATATTGGTCTTCAAGTCTTCAATCTTCTTTGGATCCTCTCTCCTTGGATCTTCCTCCATTGGACTCCTTAGATCTATGCTCCTTGGACTCCTAGGATCTCTCCTCCTTGGACTCCTTGGATCCTTCATGGCTTGAATATCCAAATGAAGAGACAATTCCCCCTAGTAGGGGGTATTGCCTTTTTCTATTTGGATATCTAAAGCCATCCAACTCGATCTTCCAAATGGAAGAAGTCTCTCCCCTATGAGAATGTCTTCTTCTTTTGAAATTTAAGTTGGATAAGAATATCCCAACTCAAATATCAATTTCATAACTCTTAACAAATATTGCAATACATTACATTAATTGAAAAGTAGTAATTCTAAAGTCCCTACAAGGTTATCCTAATAGAATCATCCCAAGTAGTTATATATGAAATAAAAATACACATCCACAACCATATTCTTGGCCATGCTCTTAATCATTGAGGGCTAAGCAATTTCTAGACCACCTGTAGAAGTTATAATTAATGGTTTAGCCCTCATTTTATTAGGGGGCCGAGCAAACACCTGCATAAAACATCGTTAGAAATCATGACAGTTGCCCCCCTTTTAGCATAGCATGAGCATGGCCACCTGCATGAAGAATAGTATATATGTCATTCCTAACCTAGGGGTAAATCTAACACCCATCACATCATATCCAGAGTGCAGGAAAGTTAATCAAATCAATTTCAAACAGCATGCAGTGAAAACCATGGAAAGCTCTGACACATAGCAGAAAATGAAACACAGGCCTAGCCTAAGTCTAGAAGTGGTGCCCTAGTAAATAATTATATGTGTGTGTATGGCTGGTGTGGCTTGGATATGTCCTAATCTGGGTAGTTAGTTAAAGTTACCTAAAGTTCATGTTTATTATAGGCCATAAAATGAATTTTTTTTTAAATTTAAATATTAATGAATTATGATCCATTTTAGTTAATTTAGTTTTTCGATCAGTTTAAAAGACTTAGGATAATGATATTTGAAGTTAAAATTGCTTTAGCCAATTTTTGAAAGTCCCGGGTCCTCCTAGGTACTAGGCTAAGGAAGTCCAAAAATTCACTATAGAAAATAGGCTAATTTTGGGTCTCCTAATATTTTAGGTAAACACTAGACCTTAAGATGAGTAGTTAGTCAGGTAGTACACTGGATTTGGAGTTTTTTTGGCAAAGTTATGAATTTTTTAAGTTTCAGGCCTTTAACTATAGGCTGGGGTTGACCAAAAAGTTTTCTTTCTAATTTAAGTTAGTTTTTGTAAACCTAATCTTTTTAATAAATACTAGACCATAATAGGAGTCTAATTCAAGTGAGTTTTCCAAATTTAGAATTTTTTACAATTAGTTATGAGTTTTCTAAGTTCAAGGTATTCATGGAATTATCTAAATTATCTAATAAAGCGCTGATTTTATGGTTTTGATCCAAACCAAATCCAAACTGATTGGAATCACCTCCAATAGTCAAAAATGACATAAGGAGGTGTTCCCAAGTGTTTGGGAAAAATTTGAGATTTTTAATAATTTTTAATGATTTATTAGAGGCAAAAAGGTAATTTCTAATCAATGCTAGACTAAGGGTCAACCTAAGGTCAAATTAAGGAGCCCTATTTATCTAAGGTCAAGGATAAAACTATGAATAAATCAAGCTTTGGTAGATGATTTTCTAACCTAAAATGGATTTACTGTAATTTTTAGAAGGCTATTGGGGACCCTATTTAACAGGTTAATTAGGGGTTGTTAATTAAGGTGTCTAACGAGTCCTAAAAATTCCTAGAAAATTCTGGGACGTTTAATATGTCATTAAGTTTAGTTTTTGAAGTTTTCATATCAATCAATGATCTATCATAGCTCCTATAAAATTTCTAAGTTTGCTAGACGGGTCCTTAATTATTATCCTTAGGATGTCACTATATTGTATAGGTTTAAACTGAAGTTCGCACTAACCCTCAAGATAATAAATGCATGGTAACACATAAAAAAAAAGTAAACACACCATGTCCTTAGATCTAGGAGAGCATAAACTAAGTGGTGGAGCATCCTACACATGTCAACTATAATAACAAGAAGGTAGATACACCAAAAGAAGAGATTAGTGAATGATTGGGATTCAACCATTCACTAATCCGTACCCCCATGATTGCTCTTCACATGTAGAATCTATGTTTAAAGTTTCAAGAATAGTGGATCTTCCCAAAATTATGATTTAGTTACAAGTAATTTAAAAATGATTTAAAATACTTATTA